>NC_143577.1:119115604-119415604 GCF_048544385.1 Mastigoproctus giganteus | reverse complement strand
TTTATATATGTGAAGAATTCTTTATCCCCCCTCTTTGCTCTGTTTGCTAGTGATTTCTCCTAAACTGCCTTTGCCTGTCGAACCTTTTCTGTAGCTCGATTACAGATCACCTGGTAGCTGTTATAGGCTTCAGTACTTTTTATTGCTCTGTAACATTTCTATGCCACCTTTTTCTGCTCAAGTAATCTGGCAACTTCACTATTCATCCAACTTGGAACCCTTCTCGTGAGTATTTTTTTAAGGGTAAATGCGCATTCAAGGCATCTGATTAATCTTTTAAAAGCATACCACAGTTCAATTTTATTCATTCTCTGCTCGATACCTACCCAGTTAATGGGGCCATGTAGTACCTTAACGCATCGTAATTTCCTTTTCTGAAATTAAAACCCATTCCTTTGACTTTTACTTCTGCTACCTCTCTCGTCATCATCCACCGTAGAACTCCGTGATCACTTCCTGCTACTGGTTCCTCTACTGTCAGCCCTGTTATGTCATCTGATTCATGTGTGATGATGAGGTCTAGGATATTCTTTTCTCTAGTGCTTTCCCTGACATGTTGATACAAATAACAGTCATCTAGTTGATTTAAAAATTTTGTTCCCCATGTCGAGTTTCCTTCCCATTTACTCCAATCAATTAGAGGCAAATTGAAATCACCCACAATAAGGCATTGACGCTTACTTGCCCATTCCATTTGCAGGTAGAGGCTTTCGTCATAATCTTCGCAATCACCTGGTCTGTAGATTACTCCTACTCGCATTATACCTTTGTTTCCAACTATATCACACCAAACAGATTCTATACTAGCATGTGAAACGTCTGAATCCGGGAAAGCAATCGTCGCACTCAAGCTGCTTCTGATAAGCATTACCTCACCACTCCTATCTACCCTACCCTATCCTTCCTAAATACATTGTACAAGCCGTACTGAAACTTATCATCCCCAACCCAATTTCCGGGTGGCACCACGTCTCCGTAAGCCCTATTATGTCCGCGTTTCTTGTTTTAACCAGCAGTTCGAATTCGCTCATTTTATTGACGACACTTCTAACATTACTGTATAAACAATTAAGACTTACTGTTCTTGTATATTTAACAACCCTAACACAACCCTTGAATTTTTTAGGCTCTATTCCCTGGCATTAGCTACCCGCTCACTTGAAACGTTTCTGCCCCCAGAACATCTAGATAATATGTCCAGTTGAGGTAGAGTGTATTTAGTGTCAAGCGGCACCAGGGGTTTCCCCCATCTCCGCGTTCCTTTCATTGTAGGTGTGCCAGTTCACTGGAAAGGCCAGAGATTTAAGTGTGTGGATATTGTATATGTATAGTGCTATGTACCGTTGTTCTTCTGGCCATTTAGCCGCTGACCCCTGCTGAGGCCCAACGTTGTCCACACTCAGCCCCGTGGAGGCAGGCCAGGTATATCAGCATTATAATTAATTACTCTGGCAGGTCCTGCCACCTAATTTCCTGAGATTTCAGTGGCTAGGACCTAAAAAAAAAAAAATTTTTGATCTTTCGCGTGGGGAGCCGTTAAGAGCGCTAGTACCCACTTCAGCAGTCAGTATTCGGAAGTGTAAAGTTGTTTGATAGTTGTGAATGCTACAGAAACCTAACATTTCTGCACCGTCTGGAGCTGTGATGAACTTTCTTGTAATGAAAATATCTCTGATATATAGGCGGTGCTGGTTACTTGCCATCTAAGTTTAGTAATTTTTCAGATGAAGATCATCTAAATTAGTATGGAAGCTCAGCTAAGAGTTGCGAAAGACTCCAAGATCAGTGTGAGCGAATATATTTAGAGATCTGAATGCTATTACGCAATATTTTAATAGGGGTGGTACCTGTTATTTGGTTTTTAGGAGCATTAGCAACTAAGGACATATTGCACCTGGTTAGAAGGAAAAATCATTTGGATGATTCGATGGATTGAGAACATTGCCAAAATTTGCCAGATACGCTGAAACATTTAGTTTGGCAGAAAGACTGGATGTACTATGATTTATATTATCAACGGAGCTAATACGTGTAATTAGCTTGATATCATCTGTATAGCAAATTATATTATGCTCCCATATACTACTGCTCTCCTTGTTCTTCTAGTATATGCTCCCTTATATTAGAGCAACAAGAAGAGCGGTAAATAAAGGGCCTAACAATACCCAAATTGCTATCGACTTTTAATCTACATTAAAAGAAAAAAGATAGATATACAGTATGTATGAATTATTTGTGATAGCAATAAGGTTTTCTTCTTCGTGGACCGTCGAATCATGGCACGGATAATATGTCATATTATAATCTGCAAGAATATAAACAACTGGTTAAAGACATCGCCTATGAGAGAGAGATCTGACATTCATACGAAGTTGAAACAACAAATCAGACAGTGAGCAACATACAAAGAAAGGATGTAAAGTCGTCAAGCGGATAATCTTTTATTAAAAATTGTATTTCACTTTTATTAAAGCAACTTGCGAAGCTCACGTTAAGATGCACACTAAACGGATTCTACAGTAGATTAGCACCATGCTAGGAAATCTGTTCCTCATTGATTTATTCTTAGGGTTTCGTGCAGCATAATCCAATTTTTTCAGGATTAGTAGTCCAACAATGACATGAACTATACGCTGTATATCCTTTTCCTTCCTTCCTCGTACTGAATGTTGATAGGGAGGCAAAGAGTTTACTCTCAGGAAGATACCCGTGACCTCATCCCAAAATCTTTGGAGAACGTTTTTTTTTTTTTTTTTTTGTTGTTGTTGTTTGACGCGATGCCTTTCTTTGGTTTATAAGGAAAGTCCGCCCTTTTATTTTAAGATAAGACATTTCCGTGATGTTGAGTGCAGTGATATATTCAGCATCTTAATGTTGCTAAGGTTACAGAAGACTGTCTGCGCAGAAAAATAAAGGAAGTATCAGAAAAATAGCAGGTCGTTACCGAGGCGACGAGTTTATCTGTAACGAAAGCGCTATCATTACCGGCAAGGAAAAACAACAGCATGGGATGGGAACAAAAGGAGTTTTTCACAGCTTCGGGTAATTCCCTGATCACTTTTATTCTTTCCCGGAGAACATTAGTGTTTTCTTTAGGTTTATTGTTTCTTTTCTCCAGACCTCAAATACTAACTTCGGTGGAATTACTTCCCCACAGCTTGGACTGCGACGGCAAAAATCATTTTATTAGAAAACGCAATCATTGCATCTTCAATAAACAAGTTTTATTTCAACCAGCAGCAAACTTAACCGGACGCCTAACTGAAGAAATCGTACGAAACAGTTATTAACCGTGGGTCTGTGTGAATAGCATCGGCTACAGTGATCTTCACCAGAAAATATGGCGTATATATCTGTTGTATAAGTGAAAAATTCTTTATGAAGAATCTAAATATGGTTAAATGTAATACGTAGTAACTGCATATAAGCCAGTGCTTAAGCAGCATGTCTATGGAGTTGAGCCAACCGAAGTTGTATTATTAAAGGCATCATTGCATTACATCTCATTGTTAAATCCATCATAACGAGTTGCCCGTCTCTCATATTTAGAATAAGTAATGACCCCCCCCCCCCCAATTGAGAAGACTACTGTCTTATGCCCTGCTGCCGTGTTGAGTATATACTAGCGCTATATTGTAACCGACGTTATGTATGCTTACTAGTAATAAAGATTATTAATTTAATTTTATTCTCGGTAGGTACCACCACCCAGACGGCCATTTCAGGGGCAGTTGGCCGTCTGGGTGGTATGTAGTTAATCTACATTAAACATAAAAAGATCTTTAGAGCAAAAATCGTTTAAAAGATAGGCAGCTTGTTGTGGAAGATTGAGTAATATGAGATGTAATGTAATGATGCCTCCAAATAATACAACTGTTGTTGGTTCAACTGCAGTAGACATGATGTTTAAGCACTAACTTATCTTTTCCGTAGTTTGAAGGCTTGCGTTCTGTTTTTATAATATATATTAATATAATATAATTATTCCGAACATCCTAGCCATCTAAGCAAAGAGAAGTTGGGGGTGGAGTGGTATTTGTGACTTTAGTAATCTTTTGAGAAGTCGAGTACGGTGATCTAAGGTGAATATTAATATCACTGTAAGCTTATCATAGATATTCGCTTAAGGACGACAAGTTACACAATAAAAATATTTTAACTTATTCATGTTTACATGGATCTGAAGAATGGCGATTATGATTTATAGACGGACTGTATTCCTGCCATGTCGTCGTAAGTAAACATCTAACAAAGTTACGACAAATGTTCGTTTTCCAAGCAGGAAGCCAACCACGATATTTCCCCTGGGTGAACACGCTTAAAACAATTCTTCAGATGGATGTAAATATTAGAAATGTGATAAATGCATAAAGACTAAAACGTCAAACGGCTAATGAATGATGCATCGCTGGAAGATAAATGATCTCCGCGGGACCTCAAGAGACAGTAAGCTAGAAGAGGCTAACCTGCTGTCTCAAATTGACTTGTAATGTATTTTTCAAGTTTGCCAAGAATAACCTAACTTCTAATACTTTTCAAACAAAACTAACTTTCTGCGAAACCATTTACGAGACATTCTGGTATACTCTTGGTTGTTATAGCAACTCAGAGACCGAGAGACAGATGCAATCACTCACAGGCCTAGTCAGATCAAGTTTGTAAAATATTAGCTCTGTTAGATCTGACAGAAAGAAATGCTTAACTCGTGTTTCTGGGTATGTGCACAAGAGATGCTACTTCAGAAATGAAAGTTCTTTAAATGCACGTGTATGTTTATTCTGCTTGCAATGAACTGTCCAAATTAAAAGTAAATCAACTAAATGAAAAGCGATTAACTAACGAAAATTAGAAAGTCAACGAGCCTTAGTGGTATTGGTTGACCAAAACTTTTAAATTACCGAAGCAAATGTTGGACCATAGTCAGTATTAAATCCATTATCCCTCAAGATGATTCCATCTTTATTGAACACAATGTCATTGAGTATGTTAGTCAAAAAGTGGAACATTTCTCCAAGATTATTTGAGCTCAACGATACACATGTAATGTGATTGAGAATCATTTTGAATGTGAAGAGTCTTGTTGGCGAAAATCAAATCCCAGATGTTTGTTAATGTATAACTACTTAAACTTTATTCATATTGAATATTGTAAGTAACTTACGTTGATAACTGTAAGCGATGCGTACTAGTTGAACTCTACTAGAGATCAGTCAAGCGTTTTGGATATTGGGATCGCTCAAGAAATCAATTTTTTTCCACTAGAGGTTAAGATATTGGCTTGACATCTTACTTGTAGTTGATACAGATCGCATAATTTTTCACCACATCTTATGGCTTCATTGGTGTGTGTGTTTTTTTTTTTTTTTTTTTAATTAAATCATTTGGATTAATGGTTCAGCTGAATTTAGTTTTGTTTGTTTGGCATCATTCAGATAATTTCATACATATATGTGGCAAAAAAAAAGAAGCAAATTAGGAAAATAATAACATTTCGTATGTAATACTAAGGATATCGGTATTAGTTTGAACGTAATTTCAAATCAGCATCTTAATTCTTTAGTAATCAAAATACGAAAATCTCAAACAACTCTCGTGTTACCACTTGGCACGAAAAGCCCCGTTTTATTGTATGATTCCACTAGCCAACACGATTTTTACTTCCAAGAACTTAAATGCTGTTTTTCACCAATTTTTATGCGTAGATTTCGAAAATCACCATGATAGTTTCACATCACGTCAGAGTTATTAAATTACCAAAATATGCGCATAATCTAGCCAGTAATGTATGACGTACAGATTTATTTTAACAGATATAAGCTAATCCTCCTAATTCTAGCAATCGACTCTGGCCTCGGTTTTCTTGTTATTAAACATAATCAGACTTCTACCTATGGTTCTTACGTTTAAATTCCGATGCAGCAATTTACAATTTGAAGAGAGCACACTTAGCGTGTTTGGTGAGGATTTTTGTAAGCTGTACCAAGATTTTCCAAGTATTAACTGATCGTGACATGTTCTCAGGGTTCTAAATCTATCCTCCAAACATATAATAGAACTTATAATATTTTTTACCCTTGTATTACAACCTTGAATTATACGTATATATCCCTTAACATTGGTGTATCTTTTGATGTAGACATGATACTTTTTTTATAGTGATTTTCGGAATCAGCGCGTTTATTTTCTTCAGAATCGCGTATTTTCATTGCCGAGATATGACAAAAAATATTTTGTTGGCTAGTGTTATTATTTGAAGCGGGGACCACATGAGCACACCCGGTATGCTCAGGGCATTCGAGTATTGGGCTTCAAATGGAAATAACTTTAGTGTTGTGTTAATATTATTTGTTCACTGTCTAGCTGTCCATGTGGCCTCAAAGGGAATTTTTGTGTTTCAAGTATTTATATATAATAAACGGGAATTATTTATAACATAAGAACATTCATCCTTTTATGAACGTAACTGTGACAACAGATATAAATGGATATGAATTAGCTTGATTTTTGTATAGTCGGGTAAAGAAGGGAGAATCGCGTTAACATAATAATAATATTCTTTATTAATAAATCTTATACATTAGTGATTCATTATGCAGAAAGCCAGAGGAATCTTTCAATACATTGTCTATAGACGTGAACAAACACAAAGATACAGAGTTAAGCTACATTGAGAAGTTACATAAAATAACGAATAAAGATTAAAAAAAAACAGGTAATAGTAATTAAAAAAAAAAAGAAAAAAAAAGACAAGTTGAGCAGAACATGAATCGGCTAACTATGACCAGCACTTATACAATTGTCCTTTACAAGCAGAAAGATAGACCAAGATGTCATCGCGATATGTCTTGTCAATAGACCACACGTCGATGTTGAGCGAGTTGAGTCCTATAGTCTTATTTTTGAAATGTCTTAAAATTCTGCAACCTTTAAAGCATTGATGATCGAGATATCTTCCTGGAAAATGCCAGCCAACCAACCGTGCCAGTTGTTGATGTGATCATGCTTAGATGAGCACAGATGAAGGAATGCCTTTATTTTTAGCACATGGGCTGTATGGACTGTGGGCGTGTATTGCAGGTTGGAGCAGAGTGCAGATTTAGATGTTGTGTAGATCTGGTGAGTCCACAAGTTGGCCCATTTCAGAACCCAGAATTCGAGGCCCCCATAGTTTCCTGAGGCTGGTGGGTGGTGCGGCAAACCAAACTTCCACAGCATAGGAGAGCACAGTACTGAAGTAAGTTGCGAGGTATTTCCCGATTATTTGTTTATTGTGAGTTTTGCACAGATCTATTTTCCTTCCCCAGAAGGCTCTCAAGACTTTGGAATACTGAGCTTGGATTTGTTGCTTATAGACGAGGTTCGCATCAAGGATTACTCCTAGAATTTGACACTGTTTGTGGGAGTCAGAACATTTCCTGCCAGTCCCGGAAGTAGAGAAGATGCAGTATCAGCAGAAGTCGTCCAACTTGGAGTAAAGATGAGATAGTTGGACTTCTCTGGATTAACTGTTTACAGTTTCAGAGGAGGTTTGTCTTGCTTGTGAATCACCAACACTGTGTTTGCACGGTAAGTAGCATACAATATCATCCGCATACGATAGGAATGCTGGAACTTGATCCATAAGTGGAACGAATATTGCTGCAGATAGCAAGGCTGAAAGAGAACCACCTTGTGGGATCCCTACTTCGACGCATTTACAGACTGTCATTACCTGTGAAGTAGTAGTAGTGGTGGTATGTGATGAAAGAAAGCAAGTGTATGAGCTTATGCAGAATCAGCAAAAAAAAAAAAAAAATCACACCATTCCCTCCAAATGGCCTGTCCAGTTCCTCCTTAAATTTATTTAACCTATCAACCACCACAACGACAGATGGAAGTTTGTTCCAGCAATTAACCACCTGCTGGCTAAAGGCAAATTTCCGCACATCTATTCTACATCTGTCTTTTCTTAATTTGAATTTATGCCCCCTTAGGTTCGTAATCTAAACAAGTGGAAGGAACCCATCAGAATTCAGCGTGCTCAACTTAAGAAGCAGAAATTGCAGAACTTAAGCCTCTCTTAGTAAGAGGATCCCTTCATGCCCCTCACCAATCTTGTTTCCATTCTCTGTACACGCTCAAACAAATTTACATCCTTCCTAAAATGAGTCCTCCCAGACCTGTACGCAGTACTCAAGGCGTGGCCTGACCATTGCCTTATACAGAGGGACAATCACCTCCGTTTCTCTGCTAGCAAAATTCTTATATATTATTGACAAAACCCCATGACCTGCCCTGGCAGCCTGTCTGCATTGCTCAGAAAACTTCATATCTCAATGCATAATTACTCCCAGGTCTTTTTCATTTTCTACCACGTTAAGTGTAGTACCACACAGTTGGTACTTTTCTCTGGGGTTACTACCCATATGCAGTACTTTGCATTTGTCAAGGTTAAACTTCAGTTGCCACTTCTAAGCCCATCTGGCCAAATTATCTAGATCCTGTTGCAGTACCACACTGCCATTACACTTCATTAACAACCCTGCCAACATTTGCATCATCTGCAAACTTCGACACTAAGCCTGATATACCTTCATAAATATCATTGATAAATATACAAAACAACAGTGGACCCAACACCGAACACTGTGGGACTCCACTAATAACATTAGTCCACGAAGAGCAGCACCCATTAATTACCATCCTCTTCTCCCACTCAACCATCCTTTTATAATCATTGTAGCAACTTACCCTTAATACCATTCTGCTCCAATTTGTAGAATAATCTTCCATGCGCAACCGTGTCAAACGCTTTCCTGAAATCCAAATATATGATATCAAAATTATTTTTTGCATCCAGTTCCTTTGTAACCACATCAGCGAAGTGAAGCATTCTTCCTAGATAGCCGATTATTGAGGATCTAGAGTATATTTTCGGATATCCCGTAGAATCTTTCAAATAAGGCAAGAAGGGGTGTGATTTGGATTGAGTCGAAAGTAGATTTCTTGTCCAGAAAAATGGTGTGAAGACCTTCGTTGTCATTCCAGGCGTGAAGTATTTTCTGTGATAAGGACTGTAGGCAGGTTACAGTAGATCTATTAGACATGACAAAATGAGTATGATCGGCCTATGCGGAAAGATTGCGAGTACTGCATCATTATAGATGAACTTGTCGAGGTATTTCAGGAAGGGAGAGGCAATTGATATTGGCCTGAAGTCAGCCGGTGTTTTCGCATGTGGCTTCTTCGGAACTGCCATGACTCTGTACGACAAGCAGCTTGACCGTACCTGTGCATGCTTGAGTTCCTGTGGTGGACTTGTCAGCTAGTGAATTTATTATTTTTATCGGCTGTTCTTAGGAAATTTTAATATTACTGGTAGGTGAAGAAATGTTAAGCGCTTCGTTCCAAGGATATGATTCAGACACAGAGCGATCTCTCTTAAAACGCAGCACATGCTCACACCATTCCTGGACCTCTAAAGACAGGGGAGTGCAAGTATGACTTGTGGGATACACATGTTTTCCCCTGAATAGTCGACCATTCATGAAATTGTCAAGAGCTGATAGTTAACTGTTCTGGAAGTCCATCCTTCCTTTAGAAAATTTGGCATATGAATCTTGTGAAGGCGACTTCTTGTAGGAGGCATGGACTGCCTGTTTTTTCTGAATACTTAGTCAGGAGTCATTCCGCCATGGCTTTGAATGGGAACTGACATGAATTGGCCATCAAGAGGCAACAAAAACTAATAGAACGTTGTTACACACATAAACGAAGTCTCTACGCCATTTTACCATATTACAGTTTTAATTTGTAGTTGTAGTGCATTTATTTGGTGCGAGGTTTTTGGGGGCGAGTTTAGCCTGTGCAGACATTGCTCCTTAAAGCTCTTCAAACAGAGAAGTTTTTCCTGATTTATTTTCTGCTTTATTAGTTTAAATTGTCATATTAACTTATTTTCTAGAGAAGCTTTATATTCCTAGTTACGATACTTAGTTTAAAGTTTAACTTAGACAGAGATTTCGTAGATATTACTTAGTAGCGGTAACGGTATCAAATCCACGTGTCACAAATTGAACGAGAGGTCTTTTAACCAAATTTAGTCGATTTATTAACCAATTGTTATATCAAATTATCTTCTATAAGTAGATTATAGACCTAGTCAGGATCCTTAGTTTATTCTAAATTGAGATAGCGAGATTTCGAAGCTAATCAATACTTACGAGTCCGTAGAAATACCGTTCGTGAATTCTCGCCATTTTTACACGATAGCATAAGCTTAGTGTAGTATACTGCATAATATAATATTGTCAATTAATCAGTAAATCTATTAATCTTGATAAACTTTATTGTCAATTAAATTGTATTTTTAACTCTATAAATATATATAACGACTTAATCGTAACAAATAATTAATACATAACTATAGTGGTACACGTGATACGGAAGTTGTATAAAGGGAACACTAGATACCGAAAAAAAAAAAAAAAAAAAAAAAAAATATATATATATATATATATATATATATATATATATATATATATATAACATAACTGTTTTGGGATATAACTTAAGGATTTAATTTTTGTTTTAAATTTTATTGAATTAAATTGGAATCATGACTCTGACCAGAGCAGCAAAGCAAAAGGCTCAAGCTAATGGGAGTGCTGTGGTTCAGGGGAGAACTGAGGGGGGCAGTTGCCCTGTGAATCACAGTCTATTAAAATGCACTGTTTGCTTGATGTTTGCGGAGCAGTCGGGTACGGGACATGATACTGCCTAGGGGGATGTCTTTGTGTGTGCACGATGTAAGGAGTGCAAGGAAATCAGGCGACAACTCTGCGTTGTTATGGGCCTTTATGAGACCTTGAAGGACAGGGTGGATGCCCTCGAAGGAAATAAATTGAGGGGCCCATCAAGCTCTCAGCTGCCCACATCAACGCCAGAGCTTGCACTTGGTCATCAGACAACACAGGGGCAGCCCCCTAGGCAGAATGCGCTGGTCCCACAGGAACTAGTAGTTGTTGGTGACTCTATTGTCAGGGAAACGGGGAACATGCTTTGTAAAAAGGATAGGTGGAATAGGACCAGGGTATGTCTGCTAGGGGCAAAGGTTGATGACGTTGTAGAGCGGATATCATCTTTTAAGGGCACAAAAGGTGATATAGTTGTACACGTTGGCACTAATGATATTAAGAGTAGGAGACCGGCGGAATTACTTAGCAAGTACAGGTCACTGTTGAACAAAAGTCGTGAATTAGGGTTGAACTTGAAAGTGTCTGCAATTCTGCCCAGACACGATAGGAGGGAGTATATGATGAGAGCTTGTCGATCAATTCGGCCCTGGAGGGATTGTGCAAGGCTCAAGGGGTAGAATTTTTTTCAGCCTGGACTGTACTTGTTAACAGGAGAGATTGCTTCTACAGGGATGGGATACACTTAAATAGAAAGGGTGCAAGAATTTTTGCTGATGCTGTCGAGGCAGGGTTAGGTGGGTCGGAAAACTGCTAGTTGGGGGGGAATACAAGGACTAATAGATTAACAGTAGCCACTGGCAGAGGTGGAAGTGATTCTTGCACTGCTTCTATTCAAATGAGCAGAAGTCTGAAAAACAAGATGCAGGATATTTCAGAGACTGCTGGTAGTCATTGCGTTACAAGTAAACACATGGGTTGTGTTAGGGTAGCTAAGAATAGAAACAGGTGCATGTATACCTGCGTGTACACCAATGCTAGGAGTTTGGTAAATAAATTTGATGAATTTGAGGTATTGCTCAAAACATCAAAGGCAGATATTGTTGGGATATCAGAGACGTGGTGTCACACAGATATAAGTAATGCGGAACTGGAATTTGGGGAATACAATGTATATAGAAAGGATAGACAGGACAGGAGGGGAGGAGGGGTTATGCTATTAATTAAGAAACACATAAAGTCAAAGGAAGTGAAGCCAGTTGACATCGATGGACAGGGCAGTGTCGAGTCAGTTTGGTGTGACATAAGCATAGGGAAATCAAAATTGAGAGTAGGAGTGTGCTATAGGCCTAATGACTCTGATGAGTATAATAATATATTGTACAGGGAAATAGAGTGGGCCAGTAAATCAGAGAGTCTTATAATGGGGAATTTTAATTTCCCAGATATTGACTGGAATTTGTGGGTTGGTCACTCGCACACTAGCAAGGCTTTTGTGGATTTATTGGATGATTGTTTTCTACATCAGCATGTTCGTGAGGCAACAAGAGGGAGCAATACTCTTGATCTGATTATCAGTAGTGATTCTTCATGCATTAAGAACCTGCAGATAAATGAACCACTAGGTGGCAGTGATCACAGTGTGTTGAAGTGGGATTTACTCAAGGAGGTAACTACCATCAGAGGTAAAGGGAAGGGTTTTTGTTTTCGTAAAGGCGACTATGATGGTCTGAGACAGTATTTAAATTCTATACAGTGGGACCAACTGATGATGTTACCAACAGCAAACTCAAAATGGGAAGCATTCAAGGAACTAATCTTGGTGGCTACCAGGCTTTACATACCAACTAAGAAATATTGTTCAAGGTTTAGGCATAAATGGTTGTCAGATGGACTAATGAGACATGTGGCAGAGAAGAAAAATGCATGGGATACATACAAATTAATGGGTGACATGGAAGCCTATGATAGATATAAGTTGGTCTGTAACCAAGTCACAAAGGAGATTAGGCAGGCAAAGGCAGACTACGAAAAATCCTTGGCAAAGGATGCAAAGAAAAACAGAAAGGAGTTCTTTACATACTTGAACTCGAGAAGGAAAGGGATGAATCAGATTGATCCACTGGATATTGATGGTTCAACAGTTGAGGATCCTGCTCAGGTGGCTAACAATCTAAATGAGTATTTTGCATCTACATTCACGCATGAGGAGTTATTCAGGAAGGAGAATGATGTAGGTAAAGTAAACATTGGCAGTGAGCTGGATGATTTTGTAATAACTGAGAGGAAAGTGGAGGAGAGATTGTTGAGGATAAACATAAAAAAAGGCACCTGGGGTAGATGGGATCTATCCAGTTATATTAAAGGAGGCAGCAAAGGAAGTATGCAAACCCCTAGCCATAATTATGAGAGCTTCTTTGGACTCAGGGGAGGTACCCATAGACTGGAGATGTGCAAATGTAACCCCAATTCACAAAGGAGGATCAAAGGCTGACACAAGTAATTATAGACCTGTTAGTTTAACTTCTGTTCCAGGTAAATTAATGGAGGCACTGGTTAAAGAAGCACTGCAGGATCATCTAGACAAGAATTCAGTTATAGCTCAGACGCAGCATGGTTTTGTTAAGGGCAGGTCTTGCCTGACCAATTTGATTGGATACTATGATGTAGTCACAAAAGAACTGGATGCAGGGAATAACTTTGATATTATATATTTGGATCTTAGAAAGGCTTTTGATACTGTTGCACATGGAAGACTGCTGCACAAATTGGAGCAGTGTGGCATTGGAGGCAAATTGCTGCTATGGATAAGGGGATGGTTGAGTGGCAGAAGACAGAGAGTGGTAATCAATGGACACTGCTCAACGTGGACTAATGTTATTAGTGGAGTTCCTCAAGGTTCAGTGTTGGGTCCATTGTTGTTTTCGGTGTTTATGAATGATATTGATGATGGGATATCAAGTTTAATGTCTAAGTTTGCAGATGATACAAAGGTTGGCAGGGTCGTTAAGGACACTACTGACCCTATGCTGCTGCAACAGGATCTGGAAAGGTTGAACAGATGGGCTGAGAGGTGGCAAATGAAGTTTAACATTGACAAATATAAAGTACTACATATGGGTAACAGTAACCCCAGAGCAATGTATCAACTCTGCGGTACTACACTGACAGTGGTGGAGAATGAAAAGGACCTGGGGGTAATTGTGCAGGCAGATATGAAGTTCTCTGAGCAGTGCAGACGAGCTGCAAGAGTAGCTCATGGTGTCTTGTCAATGATATACAGGAATTTTTCTAGCAGGGATAAGGAGGTTATTATTCCCTTGTATAAGGCAATGGTTAGGTCACATCTTGAGTACTGTATACAGGTCTGGAGGCCTCATTTCAAGAAGGATGTAGAGCTGCTGGAACGGGTACAGAGAAGGGCAACAAGATTAGTAAATGGAACAAAGGGTTGCTCTTACGAAGAAAGGCTTAAGTTTTGCAAATTACAGAGTCTGGAGACTAGGCACCGGCGACGTGATCTGATAGAGGTGTATAAGGCTTTGAATGGTTTGAGCATGCTCAATGCCAATGGGATTCTTCATCTTTCTCAGAATAATCACCTCAGATGGCATAAATTCAAATTGAGGAAGGACGGATTTCGGATAGATGTGCGGAAATTTGCATTTGGCCAGCGGGTGGTTGGTTGGTGGAACCGACTTCCATCACTTGTTGTTGAAGTTGATAGCCTAAACAAATTTAAAGCTCAACTGGACAAGTATTTCGAACGAACGGAGGGGTGAAATGGGAGAGGGGTTTTTTTTTTTTTTTTTTTTGGCTGATGCTGAATAAGCTTGCTTTCTTGCATCATATGCCTCTACTAATGCTAATGCTAATTTTTGTTTATACACTTAAAAAGCATAATTTTTTACAATCGGCGAAAACGTTACATTTTGTCATCTTATGTTCGGGGTAGCAAGGATTCTAGTATCAGTGTTGGTAATATTTTAAATGAAAATTATACCGCACAACATAGGGTGAGATGGTCATACGAATATTTGTTTAATCAGTAAATCCCTTTCTCGCTGATATGCCTTTCTGTTATCACTCATTTATGTTACTTCGTTAAAATTTTCTATCCAAACAATCCAAGGAATAGTTAGAAAAAAAAAAATGTCTAGATTTCACCCGGTTTTATCGAAGCAATAAAGTCGCACACATGAAACTCTTTTATCCATTACAGTACTTGTTCAAATTGCATTATTGTGCTTATAATATCATGCTTTTACAATAACAGTTAGTCATTTGTGCAACTGACTTAATTTTATATTTAAAATGAAATTGAGTCATTTGAAGAAGGGCTCTTAAAAATGCCATTGTACAGATTAAAACAAAATTTGAAGGTTGCTTTGATACCTTTCTAGCCTAGAGTAGAAGGAATTATTTGATGCTGATTTTTCATTATTTTCGATGTAGTGTCCTTGTAACCCGATACGCATTGTCCAGCGATTCTTCGGACTTATTACTCCAGTTTCATACTTGCTTTCTTAAAAATCCTGAAAAAGAGGAGCGTGGCTGTTACATCTCATCAATCCGATCCAAATTTCCTTCTATATAAGTTGATTTTTATTCAAGCCTCATCTGATCTTTGGGGCTGGATCTTGTGATTCAGAGCCAGGCTGATAGCAATAGCCGAGATGGTAATTGGTGCATAGCAAAAGTTATGAGGTTGAACATATAAAATATTTGAGAAAAACACATGCTTGCATAAATAACATTTATCGTAAATTAATTTTTCTGGAGAAGGTAATTTTTGTTGTTGTGATGAAATTTAACGACACTAGGGTCATAGACAAGGTATTGGACCTCCAAACAGGTATGCAACGTCCCATTCAATTTTAAGAAGTTATACGTTCGTTGTAATTGTTTGCTAAGACTTTAACTGTCACAGAGTTTTCTGTGGAAAATTGTGAGAAATTTCTTGAAAAACACTTCTACTTCCAAATCAGGATCGTTATTTACTCCTATATAAACTTTATCGCAATCAACTTGTGCTCCGAGTTCAAGTAGTCTAAACTCGGCAGCGAAATGAAGTGAAGTAAACAAGAACGTTCTGGGCAATCTTAAAGTGCTAGGACCGGTCACTGATGGTTATATTAGTATAAATTTATCGTCTTCATAAAAGACCGGTTATTCTAATAAAACAAAAAATGCAAAGCTCAAGTAAAATGGAACAAAGATCGTTCCACGGTTATCAGGCGGTGAAAAGGTACGCAGTGTCATGCTGATAATCCTCAAGAAAGACCGACGATCTCCGTATGGAGAGAGGATATGTTTATGTGCCTCTCTAGCAAGACGGTGGGATTACCTCGCTTCTGACTGGCATCTTCAGATATTTAGTGCTTCCAGCATCTATGCTAAAGAAAAGATGGCATAGATTCACGATAAGTTCTCTTGATTGTTGTTTATCCGTAGGTGTAAGTTGCAGCTATTTCCAAATTTTCAGCCGTGTTGACAACCTTATAATTCGCCAATATATATATATATATTTTTTTTTTTTCCATGCACGAATACCTTAAGTTCATTTATCGCCGCCATATGGAAAACGCTTTGTTAAATGGTTCCTTCTGGTTCGCCAGAAATACTGTACTCTATTTAAGTTTGGAAATCCGGATGAATGCGGACTGGCCTAAAGCACGCGTAGTTTAGAAATGAAAACTAACCTCCTCATAGCTTTAAAAATAAAAAAAAATCAGTTATACATTTATCTAATATAAATGCCAATTGTATTAGTTTATAAAAGTAGATTCAATCTTAATATAAATGCTTAAATAAATAAATATTCCACCATTTGGACAGCCATCATGGTTACAAAATGTCGTTACCGTTAGCCTCACCTTAAATAACTTGCAATCAATGCCGTATATGCTTAGTTACCTCGGCGCTTATTCGAAATAACTTACCGAACTTCAGATACACTGAGCGGACAGAAATCATGGGATACCTACCTAGTAACGGATAGGCCACCTTTCGCCCGGATAAGGACGGTTACACGGCGAGGTTCACGAAAGTGTTCCATAGGTATTCCATCCATCCATCCATCCATGCTTGCTGCACCGCTGTCCATAATTGCGTCGCATTCGTGGGTGGAGGATCCAAAGCTCGAACGGATCTTTCCACACCATACCAAAGATGCTCCACAGGGTTCAAGTCCGTTGAACGGAGAGGCTGTTCCATGTGGTAAAATCTGCAGAATGCTCTTCGAACTATGTTCTAGTTATCACGGCTCTGTGGGGAGGCGCATTGCCCTGTGGGTGCTCAATGAGCATAAAGGGATGCAGATGGTCTGCAAGGATGGGCACGTAACCTGGACCATTCAGAGGTGCGTCTAGACGTACCAGAGATCCCAACATATATCAGTTGAACACGCTCCAGACCATTACCGACCGTCCACCTGCCTGAACAGTTCCTTGTTGACATGACGGGTGCATAGCTTCGTGCAGTTTCCACCAGATACGCACCCTCCCGTCCGTTCTAAATAATTGGTAACGGGACTCCTCGGAGCAGGAGACCCGTCTCCAATCATCCAAGATCCAGTGCCGATGTTCTTTCGCCCAGTTGAGGCGTAGAGTCCTGTGTCGTAGTATTAGCAATGGGACTCTGGGTCAGTGGCTCCCATAACCTATTGCGGCTAATGATCGCCTGATGGTCTTAGTTGAGATGTTTCTGGCAACTCCCACGTTGAATTTGACGGTGATGCGTGCCATTGTCTTCACGTGTAGCACAGTGGTATCGTCACCGTCCTCCCCACACCGAGTGGAAAAGACCCAGGTTCGAATCCCTTCAATGGCGCGAGGAACTTTAATGGGCTTTTTTCAATCCGTGACTGAGTTAGTCGGTCTCTGGCGTAGATAGCAAGTTTTTTACCAGAGAAACTTGGATTTTTTTCGTCCAGCAAAACAGGCAAATCGACCAGAGAACACACGCAATTTATAGACACAATACATATATGTAGGAGATTACGGGTGGCCCTAAAATAATAATTTGAATTTTTTTTATTTGTGCCATCGCTCTCCTGTTAGCTGAAACAATGGGAAACAGACGTCGACGGCCACGTTCATCCACCACATTTCTCCACCCACAGCGCTGTCCACGATTAGATGTTATTCCGGAAATAGCATATTCCCGATACACTCTTGATACTGTCGAACGGGGATAGTGCAATTTCTCTACCACTTACGCGATAGTGACCGATGCGTCGGGCACCCATTATTATCCCTCTTCCAAAGTCTTAACTCACGACGTTTATCCATAATGACATAGAATTATCGTCTACATGAATGCAGTGTACCTATATACCTGCCAAACGGTGGGTTCGTCCATTAGCGAGAGAGGTTACAGCGTCGCGTTGCCCTGTAACCAGGTGTTCAATGAATTCTGTCCTTTCAGTGTATATAAAAAAAAATTCATATGAAGCCAGTATAAAATAGAAAAGGAAGTATACTAATAGTATTAGAATAAGAACTTATTCTAATACTGTTATACATTATTTCACAGCGCATTAAGTTTCAAATTTGTCACTGCGAGGACAATCCCCCACCCACCTATTGACTACGGTTTTTAGTTCAATAATGAAGTACAGTATATGAATTTAAACATGTATCGACTTCCTGTTTCTTCCACAGTATCTTGGAACAATGAATAAACGCAATTTCGGCAATGATGTTCATTACCATGCAAGTATTACAAAGAAACCATCTTCGAGTTTCCCTTTGCCAACCCTTGATGGATCGTATTGTACTCTTGCACAATTTTACGTTTGGTAAAAATTCTTGCGAGATATTTGAAAGAAACACATTGCTGATAATAGTGAGAAGTAATTCTAATTGGCAGATTGTTAATTCGGACTCATCTGCCTGATATTTTGGCAATCCGCTATAAATACTCCGCCAATGGATGAAGAGCTTTAACTGACTAAATTGCAAGAAGATTATAGTTTGGGGGCTCAGCTAGCCAAGGATCAATATTTAATCAGCCATTAGTTGAAAGTAAAACTCTGTTATCGCTTCTTGCCCTCAGCTTTCAATTCCGCTGAGCAACTTACACAAGGAGCAGAGCGCAAATGAACTCGCAAATAGTTTTAAAGTCGGTAAATAGTCTCTCTCCCTGTTATGCGGTAACGTGCAGGTAGAAAGGCCCCAAGAATGAGAAATTACACGATTTTCCACTTGAATGGCTCCCCGACGTGGAAGGTAAAATCAATAATTGTTATCAGAGCTAGATAAAGCTGACCGTAATGAATGTTGAATTTCCCATGGCGCTCCTTCTGAATGACAAATTATCAACAGTACAGAAGCATAGTGAAACTTATAAAACCTTGCTCATTGCTTTTCCCCCTGGAAGGTTTTAATGCCGTTGTCATGGTGGAGTACCTTTTCATCAGCAGGAAATAGCAGTCTTTGGTCACTGCCATACAATCTCTCTTCATAAAAGTAGATTCGATCTTGCAGTGGCTTCGCGACTTTACATCAGGGATCAGACGTAATGATAAAGTTTTTTTTTATTTTTAAGAGGGAAGAAACTGAGGTGCCTACGAATTTGAACTGCTTCGTCAGCAGAATGACTGATTGATTTTTTTGATGCACATAGCACCACAAAGATGGCACTGTGTCCATAAAAGGCTCAGATAGCTTGATTGGAATTTCTATTCAAGCCACACGCCCTATTTCTTCAGTTACCAAGAAGGCCCGATATGTAATCATGCACGAGGCCTGAGGATTATGTGCTGCAAAACACATTTAGAAAGGAGTAAGCAAAAAAATAAAATAATATTAATATTTAATGTATCCGTACAAAATAGGGAAATTAACAGTTTTTAAATGTTAAAAAATATATATTTTTAATTTATAATTTAATCTATTAATTTAAGCAAATCTGTCAACCATTCTATATAGCAGAATTGAGGGATGCAGTGAATTAGTGCTTAATTACATCTGGAAGTCCCTTGAAGAACTTCACGTATTGGCAATTAATAAGTGCAAAAGAAAGCGCATAATAATGAACAAATAAGCTTTAAATCTTCCTGATGTTTTCTTGGCTGTTCAACGCCTTATCAGATGGGTAAAGAAATTGCCTCCACAGCAAAGATCTGCTTGGAGACAAAGATGGTACATTTCTTTCTGCACAAATTTTGTTGTGCTGATTGAGACCAAGTTCAAACATAGCATCATATAAAATCTCCTCCATATTTTTGAAAACCGACAGTAGATAATTTCTGAACAAATCCCTGATTTCAAAACTTCAGCACTAAACCCAGTTCCTATACCAACAGAGCAGAGTGAATTCGGTTCACAACCTATAGAATGCTTAAGAGCTTACTCCAGGGTTTAATGCAGTGTGCCGCAACAACATTCCAGGGGTGCCACGTAATATGGGTTTAAGTTACATAAACTTATTATTTTTAAATTTTTTATATTTATTTCATTATAAATAAGTGTACAGTATCTTTTTAATTTTGTGGTGATCTATAATCGATGTTTACTTGTACCTCTATTTTATAAAAGAATAAAATTATTATATACTGTATGTATATAATTTGTATTATGTAATTTTTATAATTATATTATTGTAATAACTGTCATATAACATATGTATTTTTTAATATTATTTATATATACACACAGAGGGAGAGAATCGGATCTAACAGGCAGAAAATTGAGTAGGGGTGCCGCAAAATAAAATAAATTACTTAGGGATGCCGTTTTAAAAAAAAAAAAGCTTAAATCATTGCTTTAATGATTCGTCGCTTAAAATATAAACAAATCCTCCTTTCAGGGATTTTGCCTCACCTTTGAGCAAACTTTATTTTAATACTTTAAGGAAATGTTTGCGACGATATAAGTAAATATCAAGATGTTACGCTAAACGTATAATTTATATATTTCAAATAACCGCAAAGATAAATATTCATTGATATACATAATAGGAAATATCGTTACTCAGAGAGAATCATGTAAATTCAGTCTGAAGATGGTCGGAACTGCTAGTGTAACATGTAAGTTTCTTTAAAACTCTGGCCTCGCATTTAAATTACATTTTAGAATTTATTTAACAAAAGAAAGCTAACAGCGGCCATCATTTTATATTTTAATAATTTTTATTCTTTACTTTTCTGAAGGCATTTGTTTTATTCTTTAGAAAACTTTGGAAATGAGCGCAGTTTCTTTTTTATGTTCGATATTTTGTTTCTCCCCCTCTCAAGCGCGCACATCTTTTTCTCTTCCAACGCTATTATACTTATGCGTTTGAAAATAATTTTTCCACTTCTCTCTAATGGTTCTTCTTGCACTCAAATGAAAGAGCGTCTGTTTCCAGATGTGAAGTAGAAGGTAATCCAATATTAAGAATGAGTTTATCCTCTTTCTCATCAATAATAAACAATACGAATGCTGTAATGTGGTGCATCTTATGGTTTAGCCGAAGAATCAGCAAATAAAGCAGGGACTCCGTTGCTACTTATATTTGTTACATTAGCAGAGAAGAAATTTCTTCTCCACATCCGAGAGAGGTTCTTATACTTTAAGAGGCAAAATCGTACCTTTTTTCCCGAGCACCGATTTCTTTCTTGGACAACACAAATCTATCACAGGCAAGCACATCTCACTTCAAATTTGAAATACATTAGAAGTATAACAGTCAATAATAATGTTTATTTTAAAACCATTTCAGTCTTACTGATCTGACGAAATCCCATTTCATCATGGATTTGTCAATGGATGATTATTTTCCTTTGCTGTTTTTAATTTTGGCGACATACACTACAGGTAGTAGCCATGAAGTGCTACTGCCTGTAGTATGCCTATAAATTGTGGTTGGTGTTAATATACTCCCATACCATGGGTGTTAGTACCTATAGTATTTCTGTATATTCTGTGGTTGATTTTCTGAATGAAACAACCGAGTTAAAAGCGCACGACTCTCGTCCATGAGAAGCTAACTCCTTCATGATATAAATAAGCCCATAGGCGTTCTTACTGGCTAGATGGGACTCGAACCCAACATTTTTTACACACGACATGGTTGGACGGCAAATGGTAAACATTATACTAACCAGGAAAGTATTTTCCTTTGTAATGGAATATCAGACGTTTATGTAAAATTCAATGTATCTGTAATTTAATTTATACAGTTATAAGATATTTACAGTTTTATTAAATGTTGACATTTCTTCATTCAGGTTTCTATTTTATTTTTTTATATTTCTTAGCATCACTACAATGTCAAGTTACTCTATTTCTCTTCCAAAGAAGTCAACATCCATTTGCTGTCCAACTTTTCTTTATCTTTATTTATCCCTAAAACTACAGCTTCAGCTTTGGAACAACCTTCCTTTACATGTATCTCCTGAAAATTACACTCCACAGAAATTCAAGTCGAATGACAACGGCTATATTCTTCTGTCTTCTCAACCTTCAACCACGCGCAGTTGCTTCATACGTTCTAATACCTTTCTTGTTTGGGGGATTTTCATAGATCACCACTGCAGGTCATCCTCTACAGAGCGGACTGTCAAGGTGAAACCAACCATGATTGTATTTAATCCCGACATGGAGCTCGCTCGTGTTTGGTGTCTAACGGCCCCAGGGGTTTCCTTCATCTTCGCGTTGTGTGCCCTTTGACTAACACAGAACTCTGAAGGCCAGAGATGCCGACTGGGCTATCCGGGTGGGTAAAGTGCCTGCCTGGCAACCCAAAGGTCGCGGGTTCGATTCCCGTCTCGGGCTTGGATCAAAGTACTGCAAAAACCTTGGGAGGTGCATTGTGGCCACAGAAACCTATGCACCAACAACTACCAAACAACTTCAGATACGAACTTCCAAAGGCGCCGATCTTAACAACTCGCCCATCGACCTTCCGCGTGACAAGTGGTCCAACCAGTAGTTTATCTACAAGCCGCATAATTCTCTAAACGTCCAAAAAAAAAAAAAAAAAAAAGCCAGAGATTTTCAAAAAGTGTAATGTTATCTTATGTTGTTCCTCTGACCTTTTAGCCGGTGGGCCCCTAGTGGGACCTCCATTGCCAACACTTTGCCCCGAGGAGGCAGGTCAGGCATAAATGTATTGCAGTATAAGAGAACTCGGGCAGGCCCTGCCACCTAGTTTCCGAAGATTTGTGGCTAGGGTCTATTAAAAAAAAAACCAAACGAGGTTAGGACCTTAGAATTTGGACTGTTAAAGTTTAGTTATGATAAAGGTTGAGTTAGATGTTAATTTAAAGTTAAGTCGAAATTAGGATAGACGTGTGGCAGGTTGAGTATGAATATGCGCAGAGACTGGAGGCTGGGGAGATGACAGGTAGAAATATGGGGCCAATATGTATAGTATCTTATGTAGAACGGCACCTGAATGTCAATTCATCTCCGCCTTTGTACACTGTGATGATTACAGAAAGCACTGTAAAAGGCCAGAATTGTGTGTAATATTATGTTCGTGCAGTGTGTGTTGTTTAGTTGTTTCTGGCCGTTTTGTCACCAGGCAGGCGATCACCTGGAAGGCCTGCTCAGTGTCAGTCTACACCACGGGGAGGTAGGCCACAACTAGGCATGTATCGCGGTCGCCTTCTGAACCCTCTGGCTTACCAGCTCTTACTGTCCTAATATCGGAGCAAAAAAAAAAACGAAAAAAAAAACTAAATATATATATAAAATTTTAAAAAAAGATGTAAGTAAATAATAAAAACTCAATAATAAAATCCCGTCCCGCGGGCAGCCCAAACCCAGGGTACCAGCAAAAATAAGTGAATAAATAAAAGTAAAAAGTGAGAAAAAATAAATTATTTATTATAAATAAATAAAATATGAAGAAAGAAAAGAGAGGGGAAAAAAAAAAAAAAAAAAAAATATATATATATATATTTTTTTTTTATCTGATCCCGCACCTGGTCAAAGGCTAGTGCCAGCAGAAGTCTCCACTAGGAAGGCTAGGAGGTATTTCGTAGTTGAGTGAGAAGACATCTCCGGCGATCAAAAGCATGACGAGCAAATTCTTGCAGGGACTGGAAATTTTCTCTGGGGCTCAGGAAGTCCGACTCATTTCCGGAAACAGTGACACTAGTGGAGGGAAGAAGGTTCTGTCGAAGATCTAGATATTGATGGCAGTGGTATAAAATATGTTCCCAGTCTTCTGGGTCGCCACAAGAACAGAGAGGTGATTCAGCAAGGTTGAAAGTTGCAAGTTTGGCATTAAGGGAGCCATGACCAGAGAGTAAGTAGAGTGTACAGACCAGGGTGAAACCATTTCTGAGTGGACTCTAAAGTGGCAATGGTGACGTTAGGGATGAACTTTAAAGTAACAAGACCCTTAGAGGTAGCGGACCATCTGTCTTGCCAACTCTGCATCAAAATATTCCAACAGCGCCTTTTCTCTGCCTTGGGATCCACGGTGACATCGATAGTAAACCAAGGCAGGTAACAGAGACAGCGTGCCTAATGTAGAAGCACAGGCCTCGGTACAGAAGAAAGAGATCGAGGGGCAGACAGCCGTTGGGGACCTGCAAAGCAGAAGTAGACACAGTCCTACAGGCCCAGCACATTGCTAAAAGCATTTTATGTTGAATGCTATGAAGTTTAGTCTGTACTTGAAACCTTAACATGCCAGAACCAGGCGGCTGCGCCATAGGAACAAATTGGTAGAAACACAGCTTTATAATATAACCGTAGAGAGCGAGAATTAATACCCCAAGATTGTTTAGAGAGACGCAGAAGTGAGAAGGTAAGTTTTTGACTTTCTCTAAGAGATCTTCCAAGTGTTTAGTAAACGTAAGTTTACTCTCAATGATCAGACCAAGAAATTTTAGAGAAGAAACCATGGAAAGTGATTTGTTTTGAAGTTTTACAACAGGTGGCCGTGAAATATTAAGCGAACCCTTAACCAGAATCATTTTAGTTTTCGTGGAGAATATGGATAATTTATTTATAGCGGACCATTGAGAGAGATCTGACATGACTAAGTTGGCAGTACTTTCAAGAGAGGCATGGGAATTGCCCTGGATCAGCAGGGTGAACGTCTGCATAAGCCAATTTGGAAGTATAAGGAATAGTTTTAAGGAGCCATTCGTCAAGAACGATGTTCCAGAAGAGTGGTCCAAGAACAGAGCCCTGGTGACAGAGCGGGAGACAGAGTTAGATCCAGAAATAACAGAAACTGTACGATTTTCAAAATAACTTCTTAAAAGGGGAAGAGGACAATCGGCAGCACGTAAGCGAGCAAACAAAATAGACCACCATAACAGATCAGACGCCGCAGAGAAATCAACAAAAATAGCAAGAACGTATTTAGAGCTTGCAGAGTTAACTCGAGAAAGGAATTTAAAGACTGCTTCTTCAGTTCGGAAACCATATTGATCATCTGATACAAGAGAGATGTTAGTGAAAAGAGAAGTGAGTCATAGAAATCAATCTTTCAAGTGTTTTGGCCAAATGCGATAACAGAGCAATAGGACGGAAGGACTTGCCACTCGGGGTGTTTGAAGGTTTAGGAATTAGTTTAAGAAGCTGTTCTAAAAATTAACAACTCTAGTTGTCCAGGCCTCGACCTTCATGAGGGCCTCTTTATCAAACAATTCCACAAGCTACGTCCAACGGTTCTTCCGACTCTATTCAATAAATGTCTGAATGATAGGACGGAAGGACTTGCCACTCGGGGTGTTTGAAGGTTTAGGAATTAGTTTAAGAAGAGCTGTCTTCCAGATAATAGGGAAAGTACTTTCATTCAGACATTTATTGAATAGAGTCGGAAGAACCGTTGGACGTAGCTTGTGGAATTGTTTGATAAAGAGGCCCTCATGAAGGTCGAGGCCTGGACAACTAGAGTTGTTAATTTTTAGAACAGCTGTGTCCACTTCCAGCTGCGTAAATGGCTGAGATTCAGAAGTAGTAGTGTAAGAGTTATTGAGCTGTCTTATTTGTTGATGAGTAGTCAAGTCATCCTCTGGGCCATCAGAAGGAAGCAGATTGTCCAAGATAGTATCCTTCCACGTGAGAGTTTCGGTGTCGTTTGCGGGTACCGACCAATAAACAGCAGGGGAATAGGAACAGGAGAATAAGGCGATAAACAATGCTCCATGGGTCCCGATAACCAGTAAAAATAACTTAAGTTCTGCCACGATTTTATTTTACAGGTGGTGATGATTTTCACGTATTGTCTTTTAAGGACCTGATATTCTGTTTTAAGCCTTTCGACGTCAGGAGATGGCAAGCTCCTGCGATGTCGTTGGTAAGTAAGCCTAGCCCGATGCACTTGCTGACGAAGCAAAGTAAGTTCTCGGTTCCACCATGGAGTGGGATAGGAAGACGGAATTTTCTTTTTTGGCTTCTTTACAACAGACGTGGCTGAGAGCATCATTAACATAGGAAGCTAATTCAGAAGCTGTAAAGTGGTGGATGAAGTTTATGGTTTCAATTGGGAAATCAGTGTTGATTGAGTCATTAAATCGGTTCCACATGATGTGTCGCAAAGAATCTTCTAAGGTCCTGTAGTGGGGGAGAAGGTAATCGCACGATGGTCACTTGAGCAACTGTTAGTATTTACTGTCCAGTCATTGTTTGAAGAAACAGTGTAAGAAGTAGAAGAGATGTCTATATTTGATTTGCCATTTAGAGAGCTGAGTGTATAGGGTGAGCCAGGTTTATTTAGAACCGTCAGCTCATGTGAAAGGAGAAAGTCTCTTCTATGAGTGAACCCTTGTTATCAGTATGGTCGGAGCGCCATAGACTGGATTTGGAATTTAACATCTGACATTATAATGAGTTTGGCAGTACCTATCAAAGAAATAACTTGATCGAGGTAGGCAAGATGAAGTGTAATGTCGGAGTTGGTGGGCAGTATAGTGAAACTAGAAAGTAAGAGCCATGAGGAGTAGACACACTTAGGCAGACAGCGTTGTTGATTGGTAAGACTAATTATCTCGACCACGTCCAATTTAGGATTGACTATGACGAAGGTCGTACGTGGTTCAGCCTGTTCCGGCTGAATAACCCTAAAAGAGATAGGGTATCCGGTTATTTTACCGCGGAAATGGTATGGTTCTTGTACGGCTATAATATGGTATTTAATTTCGTCGGTCGGTTACCTTTCGGACTTCATCGGCCACCAATCGTGACCGCTGAGCATTCAGTTGAAGTAGGCTAAGTTCAGAGACTGATTCATCTGCAGGTAAAGAACTGGTAAAAGACAATGTATCCATAGTTGGTCAGTTGTCTGACGAGATCTATGATACACAAAAGTTCTGGGCATTTAGAGTCACAAATTGCCTCATCCATCAACAGTCCTTAATCGTGCAATCTCTAGAGCTCTTTTATATTCATGACAATTAGGATCGCGGATGGAGTGCCGAAAGTCTCTTTTATGCCTCTTGAAATTTATGCAGCAGGCAGACTCGTCCTTATGAGGGAATTCTGCATGCACATGACTACTACAGGCGCAATGTACACAGGATGGGGAGTTATGGGTACATTATTGTGGGAACCTCTGTTATTGTGTGGTACACACGTTTAGATGAGAAGCTCAAGAAGCTGAGTGCCCCGAACTGTCACTTATCGATCACTTATCACCAGATCATGCACACTCTTAACGAGGCTAGAACACACGCATGCAAAAAACCCTTGTGTGTGTTTGCGTCTATATTTGTCGTGGAAACAGCAGTTTTCCCTGTGGCCGCTAGCAGCTCCAAAACTAGTTTGTGTATGATACTATTCTAGATGAGGTAACGAGCCATTTTGGGGTGCGTTGGTTTTTTTAAATCAGCAATTTTACGTTGATTGGCCGAATCCAGACTAGACTTCCATTTCTTCAGCGTCTGTTGTCGAATTGGGAATGCTTATTCCTAAACGCACGAAGAATGTCTTTCAAATGATACCCAACCATTCCCTCCCCTGGAAACTCTCTTAGGTCTTTCCGAGTGCCCATTGCTCTGGGCTAACCCTTGATATCCTTTATCGGCCAAAATATTTACATATTTCGTAATCATATGCAAATTCACTAAGAAAGCTATCATGTCATTTGGTAGGATAGTATGCGTCTGCTGTGATATTACTTGTAATCTAGAACTCTTTTTGCCCACCATTGGTATAAAATTTTTTCAAGACATTCAGATTCGTTTGCTCTTTTTGTCGTTCTCTCAAATGCGCATGACACTCTTAATGTTTCAATTTCCTTTTCTCGAAGTTTTACTGTCTCTAGTCTGTCTTTTCTCAGACTGAAGTAAAATTACTTCGCAACTTTTAATGTGTATATCTAGAGCTGATTTCCTTTGTGTATTTCCTGAAAAATTGTAACCTAAATAAATTCAAGTTCACTATCAAAAAATGTCGTCTAGCTTCCCATTATCCAACTTCTTCACGGCTCAAAGCATCGCGGGTTTCAATAACTTTTATATTTGAGATCACCATAAAAACAACGATAAAAAAACTGAATTGGTAATCGCTATTGCGACGTTAGTTAATGTTTAATTCTGGAGACATCCGTTTCTTTAAATTAAGAACATCCTTAGACAGTAATAATTTAACACGAACCTGAAGCATTTCAAGAATTAACTAAAGTTTGACTATTCTCGTAATTTCAGTCACAGTTGGTGAGAATTTTTCTAAACACACACACACACACACACAATGAAGAACGAAAACCGGTACTTTTTCAGTCTAAAATTAATTTGTACAACAATAAACTAGAAAAAAAGTTTTAAAATATATGCTTCTTTACTGTAAAGTGTTGAATTATGCAAATTTTAGGTACTGATTCCTAATTTGTAATTGGTTTTTCTATCATTTAAAATTTTTGTGCAAAATAAAAAAAAAAAAAAGAAATACGAACTATAGCAAAGGATAAGTAATTTACATATATTTTGAATATTCAGTAGTTTTTTACGCGGACTGTTAGGAACAGACGATAAAATTCACGGGTATTTGGTTATCTCACTAACCTGATGGTATTTAGTCATAACTTTTTTTTTTTATTTTTTTAGTACGAGGATGAATTTTCTCGCTTTTTCGAATTCTTTTTTAATTTTTTATTTGTGCTCCTCGCTTTTTCGAATCCAATTTTTTGTGCTCATTCCATGAATCCTTTTCAAACATCAAGTCTGCCATCGTTTCCCTATTCTAGTTACCGTAGTATTTTTTTCCATACCTTTTAGACATTAGATTTCCATAGTTTATAGATTTTAGAAAGCTGCTCTTTACTCACATTAAAGTTCGGTTGGAAACTTTCAGATTGGTTGTGTAGATAATTAACCATCATGTGTTGCAGTTTTTGAAAATTAAGTATGCTGCTGACAGTCTTAACGTAGTTCTTTGATTTTATAAATTCCAAAAGTTTTCCATGATACTCTTGAATTCTAAGAACTCCTCTATTTCTGAGACACAGAAGTTGTGAAATTATCACATTGCAGACTTTCTGATGAATAGTCTATCGAAACATCAGCGAGTAGTTTAATTGCACTTACGTTTGGAAAATTTGAAACTATGTAGAAAACGTTTAGCTTCTTTGGCCTAAGCAAACCTTTCTCACCCAGTTTTATGTGTAGCTGTGGCAAAAGCACGCTGCCTTGAGGTATATTTATTTATTTTTACTTTATTGTGTGGGTGAAGCTTCCCCAGCCAAACTGTGGAAACTTCATGTGTCATGTGAAGATGCCGTACAGATCAAGGCAATCAGTGTAGTAGTTACTATAGTGTAGTGTTTTTCGCGTTGAGTGACTGGCCCTTTTAGCCTAAATGGTTGCAGAAACTAAAGCCATCTGGTTTCCTTCCCGGGCACGTGGAACCGCCAGGGTTTGTTGTTCTAGCGTTATTCCGCGATTGTACCCGTAAAGCTCTCTCTCTCCTCGTGCAGGAAGAGAGGGACATGGATCCTACGGAGGCATAAGTGGCTAATTGATGATAGTTTTCTTAAAAATTGAAGATTCTCTTTGGCTACTTGTTTTCAATATGATCGATTTTAGCCTCCTACCCGATTCACATAGAAAGCAAGATCGGTGTTTGATTTCTTGGAGCCAAATATTTCCAAGTGTATCAGAAGGAATCAACATCGTTAACGTACACCAAT
The DNA here is from genome assembly GCF_048544385.1 of Mastigoproctus giganteus. Lineage (NCBI taxonomy): Eukaryota > Metazoa > Arthropoda > Arachnida > Uropygi > Thelyphonidae > Mastigoproctus > Mastigoproctus giganteus. The sequence goes on along the minus strand of NC_143577.1, from coordinate 119,385,851 downwards.
GACCCGACACTTTCTGAAAAATAACAACACATAATAGTGACAAATTTACAATTAAAACACTTTTTTCGTTACTGAAAAATACGTTAGTGATGTATATTCTGTTGATGTAAAAATACAACAGAAGCCTCAAGTCACGAAAAATTTAATATGAATTTAGTTTAAACAATTAAGAAAATCATTAGTTAAATTCCATCAGGTAAAGAATAAAACTGTGTTCATGGCTTTCAGTTAGCAAAAATAAAGTGCTCATATACTAGGATAAGAAATGATTGCAAAAGTAGTTAATTGACTCAAGTGTTTTATGTGTTCATTGGAATAAACTTGTACTGTTTCGTTATGTTAATAAATGAAGAAAATGAGTGTCAGTCTCTCTAGTATTGACAGAGGTCGCTGTAATAGAGAGAATACTAATAGTTTGTTGAAGTGTTATTCGAGGCTTAGTGCTCGAGTAACTTACCGGTACCTCTTAAGGTTATTTATTCTTTGTATAGCGGAACTACAGCAGCCTTTTTTTTTTCCCTCTTAGTCTCGCCGATGGCACTGTGGTCCCCAGATAAATTCTGGATGAAACAAAGTTACACCGATCCTTCCATGCTTATTTGCTTAGATAGTTTAAGTGATCAGTTAATTGGGTTAATAGCCAAAGGGAGACTCGTGAACAATTGAATTTCTTGATTAGCTCCTGTTCGGACAAAAGCGATCACTTAGCAGTCTAAGGACGTAGAGGAAAGAGAAGACAGCGCAGAGGCAGGTGTGCCCAATTGTATGTTCAGCTATAAGACAGGTGCTGGTATAATTGTCAATCTTAACATTTACTTGATTCAGTAGAGGAGATTTTCTCAGCTGTTGGTATTTCTCCTTGATTTGTGATAACGAGTCTCACTTTTACAATTAGGATAAAACGACTTTCGCATGAAATATTACAGTTAATTAATTCTAATAAATAAATATTTTGAACTGAAAATTACGCTTAAATGTGTTTCTACTCTTAATCAGATGGTAGAAATAAAAATCAACGTGTTAATGACTTGATAATGTTATAGCATTAGCATGCGAAGCAAGTTTGCTAGTGATCACTTTTCTAAGTGCCTGTGCAGGTTTTTCCCTTGTTTTGGCCGCGAGTGCCAAGCGATTTTCTTACTGTGATTATAGAGTGCTCTCCAGAGTGATATAGTTTTGTTTCTTTTATAGTGTGCTTATTCTTTTGTTTACTTTAAGTGGTTCTTTTTAGAGGGCAAAAGTGCCAACCGGGCTAGTCAGGTGGGTAAAGTGCCTGCCTGGCAACCCCAAAGGTCGCGGGTTCGAATCCTTGCCTCTGGCTTGGATCAGAGTAGAAAATGCAAAAAAAACCTTGGGAGGTGCAATATGCCACAGAAACCGACGTGCCAACAACTAACAAAAAAAAAAGACAAAAGTAAGAACCAAGAAAGGAAATCCACATTTCTTTTCTTAGTCTTTATATTTATTATTACTAACCAACTCTACTAATTTAAATAATGGCTTGGTCACTGGTGGCACCGCTCCTACCTCCTCGTGGCGGGGCCAGTAATCTTGAGGGTTGGGCAGGTGGCAGGAGCAGCAGTGAGTAGCACACGCTTCTTGATTAGACTGGGGGTTCGAGCCCGTGACCACCAAATACGGAGGATGCGGAAAGGTCAGGGAATGACCACTGCATATCCCAGGAGCAATATGGCCTTAGTTGCTAATGCTCCTAAAAACCAAATAACAACAACCCTCAGGGCTAAAAGGAGCAGAAATGGAAACAAATGAATTTCCACGTTTAGAACCAAAGAGCTCTCAACCAAATGACAGTTATGACTTCTCTCTCTCATTCTCTCGAAGAGAATGAAGAAACACTAGCAGACAGGAATTACCAGCATTCCTAACATTCTCTGTCAACACAACGTGTGGGCAAGCTCTCCCTTTTCATCATTCAGAGATGGCTCGAACATGCCCTGCGGCATGTTCGAAGCATCTCTGAATGTTTCACCAAAAATGGTGAAACGGCTCCAATTTGGAGATTCATTAATAGAAACCACCAGTTCTCGACATTCTGAACTATTATTACGTCTGACATCCTTGAGTGGAATCTCAGTTCAAATCACGCCATATACCACCCTCAATTCTTCAAAGGGAGTGATCACTGAATGGGATTTATTGAACTTTCCTGAAGATGAAGTAATCCATGAACTTAAAGATCAAAAAGTCACTCAGGCAAAAAGGATCATGATTCGATAAGATAGCAGTTTAGTCCCTACCCTAAGTATAATTTTAACTTTCAGTTCTCCGAACCTACCAGCTTCAGTCAAGGCAGAATATTTAAACTGTCGCATTCGGCCATATATCCCGAACCCCTTAAGATATTTTAAATGCCAGAAATTTGGCTATTCATGCCGTGGAGACGCAACACGTGCAAACTATGGGTGTAAAACTCATACACCAACAGAATATAAAGCACCAGCTCCACGATGTCCTAATTGCAAGGGCAACCATCCGGCATGTTCCAAACCTATTGATTAACAATAAGATTAATAAATTTAATTAATTATCAATACTACGCTATGTAATATATTTCTAAATGCAGTGATACGTATTATGTTCTATAATTTTACGTTAGAGCAACCTATTTACCACAATTAAAAATTTGAATTCCCTACCACTCACTCTGTATTATAGCAAGGGCTTTAGGTATATTAAGTAGTAACCTACAATATCTCTATTTAATTAAAAAAAAAACACAATGAGCGTAACTAGAACTATAAAGCTACTTATAAAGCACGTTATAATATGAGAATTAAGTAAATAAAATGGCAAAACACTTATGCTTTTTTGGAGCTTGTAATTCACAGCTGGAACTTGTAATCAGACATAGGTAATTCGCAGAAATTCATTCACATGCTATACCGCTTACAAATCCCAATTCCATGCTGTTCTAACTCCTCACTTGTTCAATTTGGGTATCTACACACAGCAAAAATATTCCAAGTGCTTTGAAATAACGTACCCGCATACATTCTGCTTCAGACACATTCCAATCATGAGCTGGAAAGGAATAGAGGCAGGTAAGATTAAACAATAACTGATTTAGATGCCTCCGAGAGAGAGAGAGAGAGAGAGAGAGAGAGAGAGAGAGAGAGAGAGAGAGAGAGAGAGAGAGAGAGAGAGAGAGGGGGGGGGGGTCTACTCCGATGGACTATCTAGCGCCTGAACTGCGACAACCATTTTAATGTTGTATATGAGGAAGATTGGATCTCGCCTGACTCTCATCATAATCTCAAAGGACATGATTCATACTGCATGATAGAAGAGATAGAGAGGATGCCTGAGATTTACTCTGTAGGCTAAAACATGGTTTCTCCACTTCTAGTCCCCAATAATCAAAGTGATGGTGTTCTACTGGTTAATAAGAGTCATCTACCACATAGTAATGCCTAGTGACATAGAGGGTCGGACAGATCTGTGAATGTTGTGGACGACACATCTCGACCCCTGCTCACGTTGGTTCACAAGTGCCCACCCTGATCATTGGAGGTGACTTGAATGGCTATCTCTAATTGTTGTTTTGATCTTGCAAATGGGGTGGTATATCCTGGTTTTATAATAATAGTCCACCAACATGAACGTGCAGTCAGAGGATTTGGTTGTCGTAGAATGACTGCGCTTTCCCAAAATTCGTTTCGCTTGATTCGTAATTGGGACATGATATCAGTTGCATCAGTGTTTTAGATGCAACTGATACATACTACCTCTCCTGTGACATAGCTATCATATTTAGCCTCAGGGATCAGTTTAGGAAAATGCCACAGATCAAGCAATAAACGTGGGCTTAGCCATTTTTTTCTATTCGCTACTGTTTTCGAATATAAAAATTATTTACTGAAATTAATTAGTGTTCGTTATTGGAAGGAGATGAAACGAGTGAAATTCCACACGTCCAAGCAGTTACATTTTTCATTCAAATTTAATCCTTTCCATGGATGAAGAGTCATTGCAATTTATGCTACTAGAAACGTTAAGATTTACAGGAAATTCTCTTCATAATATTAAGCGTAAATTTAGTTAATTACCGGTACTTACGCATGCTAATTTTTACAAGTTACATTAAGAAGAAAATAATTGTTTATAACGTAAAATTCTAAAGTTTTTAGAGAACATACTAAAAGAGCCGTCTAACATATACAGATTGAAAAGAAAACCATAAGAAATTCCGATACTACATTGGATCAAAGGTCACCTTGAATAAATTAAAAGAAACGCCACTCAAACTTTCTGTTCGTGAGTGGTTTACGCATATGCAAAGACCACCCTTATAATCATCGAATTGTCTTTTTAGATATGTCATTTATTTCCTCTCTTCCTTTTTGTTGAAATCCGTTGTCTTAATGACATCTTTTTATAAGTTTCTGACATTTGAAAAATAACAAGGTTCCACTTTCAGAACGTCTTTCTCATCGTATGAACGATGCGAGAAGTAGATACAATTTAACAAAGTCTTCTGCCCCTCTGAAAAAGATCGATGTTGGAAAAAATCTGCTATCATTAGCAGATTTTTTTTCAACGACAAACGGTTAATAGAAGTAAGGAAGTTTAAATTCCTCAGCTTTCTCAGTAAGATTTTATCAGATGAAGTGCTTTTCCTGATAAAATTTTGTGTGGTCAAATTTTCTTCTCGTATGCGATTTATACGATGATAAACTTAAAGATAGTTTTTAAATGAATACTCTACTTTGTTCTTATTTTCTCTGGCTGCTCATCATCTGTACTAATGCAAAACAAGGAATACTGTATTTCTTTCAGAGAAATCCTGATGTTTTAAACTTGAGCTAATACTCCTAAGGCACAAGTAATACGCTTGATTAATGATAAATCTAACTTTCTGTATAAAATTCTGGCACTCTGCATCTGGTGAATTATTTTCAAATTATTTCGAGTATATTTTAATATCTATTTTAATTATATTATTATCGTAAAATCTTTCCCAGGGACAGCATTTTTAAGATATGCATAGACATTCAAAATAATGATAAAGACTCAAATTTTCATTTTATTTCAATAAAATGAACTATATTGAATTGGATTTCGACCTCTGGGAAACTTTCACTAAAGACCAAGGGCCTAGTTTATAACTTACGTGGCTTGGGTTTATGTTGAACTTTAGACTAGTACAATTATCTATGGTTCTGCTCTTTAATCCCCCACCCCCCCACTGAATATTGAGAACTACAGATCACCTTGGTGGTCAGTATTCAGTGGGAAGTGGGGGGGAGTAAATATCTGTTCGTGATGGAAATAAACCTCAGTATAGCTTACAATTTTTTAATTGAATTAATAGTTTTAGAGCAAAGTACTGATTATCTGAAAAAAAAAAATTATATACTTAGAATTGTATCGATTTGTCGTGGTTGAAAAACAAAATCCGTGTAGATTCTATGGTTATGCTATCTGTTGACGCTTTTACAGCGATACAACAACGCTCCATACACAGAGGACAACACTAGCAGCATTGCTGATTTATGCTTCGTCAGTACTGTATATATTTTTTATGCTTAAGGACGGTCTGATATAATTGGTTCGGTAGTCGAATCAGAACCATAATCTGCATCCATTTAAAGCCACCGACCCTCTAATATGTTCAAACTGCAATACACAGCTCACAGTTCAATATAAAATAGACTGTCCATACACAACAGAGACCGACAGGAGACTTTGGCTCGGTTTCTGCTATAAATACTCCTCTATTGCTTTAGCCCGACTGTTAGAAGATACGCTGCATGTAACCAAAATATTTTTCCATCTCAAACAGATTCGATGCTATATAATGCAATTTAAATTCTAGTCAAAAACCTTACAGGAAACCGTATGTTACTTTTCGCCGCAGATTAGGCACATTATGGCCCAGTTACCTTTAAGATTAAGAAACACACAACAACAATGAATTAGAATCACAGCCGCTAGTTGCCATTGTTGCTCTACAACAAATTTCAGATTAATACCACCAAAACAAAGATGATGATTTTTAAAACCAAACTTGATGTAAGAAGACCCCCCCCGGTCAAAATTAATGGTATCCCCCCTGTTGTGCAGGCCAGTAGTTTTGGGCGTGATCAGAGACCACAGGTTATCATTCCTACCCCACCTACAACATCTTCGTGAAAAAACAGGAAGTTTACAGCCTCCATCATTAGAATCTCAAGAAATGAGTGGGGCCTGTCCAAACGGAGCCTGCTCCTCTACTATAAAGCAATATTCCTTCCCGTAGTCTCATTCGCGGCGGGAGCTTGGTTTCACAGAGTGGTAATCGTCAATATGAAGGAAAAACTCAACTCGGTCTCCACTGCAGCAATTCATATTATTGCAGAGATTCTCCCGTTAGACCTATGTAATATTTAGAGGATTACATAGACCGCTATGTCCCGATTAGAGAACTACATAGCGGTCTATGTCCCAATAGTTTGCTACGGTGCCTCCACCTTGTTCAGACAAACTGCACTAGCAAGAAACAAACCGAAACTGGATGCGATTCAAAGGTTCATGCTGCTATCAATTAGCAGGGCGTGCCGCACTGTTAGCACCCCTGCATTGCGAGTTCTAACAGGATGTCAGGCGAGGTCTATTCTACCACCTTAGGAAAGGAACCTAAGCCGAAATACTAAATCTCCAGCTGGATCTTGCAAATGACCCCAAGATAGAGAAAGGACAATCGCCCAACACCTACAAACAGCCGGGAAACCGCGCAGAAACGAGACATCACGAGATTATTTCTCCACACTCACCCAGAGCTCTCTTCCTGGTTCTCGCCTGGTCTGTACATGACATTTATAATTACTGGACACGGCCCCTTCCGTCAGAAACTTAATCCTGACGCATCTCATGTATGAGTGCCCTGCCTATGACAATGATAGATTCAAATTATTTACCGCAATTCAAAGGAATCCACGTAATCAGGAGTCCTCACTGCTGCTTGAAGGAAACACGCACAAAGCACTACCGTGTATGCGCAGGAAATCTTCGCACTGAATCGAGCCAAGATTGCTGAATTTAAAAGAATGTTGATTTTTGCTCCCAAAGGCCTGAATCAGACAAGCGTGGGTTAGCTCCTCTGGTAGAGGACTCTACCCTGACAACTTGCTAACCCTTTAATGGTAGGAACACCTCTGGCACCGTTCTGAGGCGGGTTACTGCTGCAAACCCCTTATAGAGTAGGATCAGCTGGCACCGTTCTGGTGCGGTATTGCTACCACTCTGGTGAACTCCTGAGTGCAGGATTTAGACTCCAACCCACAAGGGTTGGATACTGCTGGCACTGTACAAGTGCAGGATTGCTGGCACTTGTACAGTGCCAGCAATTACAGATTTAACTGGCCTCTGGTGAACTGTAATGGGCTTTTTTCACTCCATGGCTGAGTTAGTCGGTCTCAGGCGCAGATAGCAAGGTTTCCCCCCCCCCAGAAACTGGGTTTTTTTCGTCCAGCAAAACAGGAAAATCGATCAGAGAACACAGATAGTTTACAGACACAAATACTGGTTTATGTAATCAATTACGGTAACGCTAATATAATAATTTGAACACTACTCTGACAGAAACCAGACATTACACTTTTTCTGGGTTTTACAGAGATTCTGTACTTCTTCACAAGTACCATGACGCAGATGTGGGAAACCACCTGTGGCGCCTTCCACAAAACACTGTTGCTCTACATAACAGGCAACGTGGTCAGAATAAATTGAGTACCTTACATGTCGAGGGTTTAGTGTTAAACAACGTTAACTACATTGATGTTTTTATAATTAACTAAAAAAATGTCATTTGACATTTTCATGGTTTGCCAGAAAAAAAAAAAAGTTAGTCTAAGCTAACTTATAAAGTACTAGAGAGATATTATATCTCTCTAGTACTCATATCATATCTAGATATGATATAATATTATATTATCTCTAGATATCATATCTCTCTCAATGCATATCATGTCATCTCTATGACATGATATGCATTGTTATTTGTATAAAGTAAACCTAAAATTATCGCAAAAAGAAAATGCAATTTTGTAGTTAACGTTGTTTGACACAACCCTCGGCGACAGGGATGGAGTATGTCACCAATTTCAAGAGACGAAGGATACTTCATGAATTCCAGCAGTGTCAACTAATGGACTGACACTACTATAATCGAATATCAGCTAACGGGCTGAAAAATGCTGTGGGGGAGAAGAAAAATTCCATGATCGGGAAATTTTCCCGTGAATTTTCCCAAGGGAAATTTTCCCTTGACATGTCTGAAGGAACAAAACGTCCTGTAGTACTTAAAGGACATACTGATCGAACTGCACCCTGCAATACTTCATTTCTCCCTTGATTTTGATCAGGGTAGAAAAGATTGATGATAATACCACAGGCCATCGTGCTCAATGTGTCTGTCAGAGATTTAAGGAGTAAAGGAGAACTCAACCAATTTGACACTGCTTTCGCAATCATTATAACCTGCGTGGTCAAAACTGTTATATTAGGGTCACTTAGAAAAATCATTTTCAACTACTCTTGTGTATTGTGTCTGTAAACTGCATGTGTTCTCTGGTCGATTTTCTGGACGAAAAAACCCTGCTATCTACGCCTGAGACCTAACTCACCCACGATTGAAAAAAAAAAAAAAAAAAAGTCCATAAAAGTTCTTGCGTCATCGATGGGAATCGAACCCGGGCCTTTTCCACCTGGTGTGGGGAGGACGGTGACGATCAACCTGTGTGGTCAGTTGGTGGCAATATCCATGCAGCATATGTGAAATAGTTTGGAACGCCATAAACAAGCTGCGCTCTGTCCACGCACTACATTGTCACCAGTGAAACTGTAGCTGATGATACTATATATGGAGTGAGACAGCGGGCCATACCTAGGTATTCCGAGCACGAACTAATGCTCCCATAAATAACAATTTTACATAAATTAACGATGAATAAATAATGAGATGCTTATTCAAAGTTAAACAAATAGAAATAAATATGTTATATTACTCTTCATTGTTTTTTTTTTTTTTTTTCCTGCTGGTGATTTTGATGCGCCCGGGCTACGCAAGCTCCTAGTTATGGTTATGCTAATGCCTTTTAGCCACTGGTTGAGCTTAGACATCTATCAAAGGGAATAAAGCTCTTTTGACGTATTCACGCAGATAAAATCATGTGCGTTTGTGAGATGTAACAAAATAATTTATTAATGAAATAACTGACGTACAAGTTAGTGCAATTGCATCATTTCTGTACGTAGCCAACTACTTAAGTATATCTCATATTGTGAATACTCTATTCTGTAATCTTTAATGAAATAATTAACTTACAATTGCACGATAGAATGCCAAAATATAGTAGTGAAATGGCTTTCGTCCACAGGGTTGAAATCAGAAATTTCGACCCTGTGTCTGAAACATTACTAAATCGAATAACGTCTGAATTTTTTACAATTTTTACACCGTAATTCCAGCTCCTTTTTTAAAGCTGACTTTTTAAAGTGAAGTCGTGGTTACTGTTTCGAAGTTGATCACATTAAACGTCATGCTGGTACGAAATAAAATTACATATAAATCATTAAATTAACTTAACTACTCTATTAATCTAATTATCGTCGCTTTATCTTCCACTTTATAGTTGTATTCCTGTTATTAAAGATTTTCTAAATGCTGATGTTCTTTCACATTTCCGTCAGACTAATTTTACTTTTCCGTTTTCTTCCCGCGAACTTTGGTGCTTATTCGAACCTCTTATAATAAGCAAAGGGAAGCTGACACTTCACAGTTTGTTTCCGAATGGAGAATAAGTAGAATAGCGAACGACTTTCAGCTTTACTTAGCACGATGACTACAACGAAAAAAAAAAAAAAAAAAAAACATTAGTGAGGAATAAGGAGAGGAATGGGTAGAAAAACGCACAAAAAACAAAAAAACAGACAAATAATACAGTTGATCGTTAGTCAGAATGCTCAGAAAAACGCCAAAGATCCATTTGCAGAGGGTGAAATTATAGGTCATAGTGGCGGTTAGACTTGCAGAGAACAGCGCGAATTGCTCGGGAGTTGCTGCAAATTATAGTCCTGCGGCCATGGAGACAATTATTTTTTACGCCGCACAAGGGCACATTATGGCCAAGATGCTCACTGGGGATGGAAAACAGTTTTGTCATTATGCTCTCTCCCCGTCGACTGTAAATTATTAGGTGAGAAGAGATGCCACAAATACCCGCACGAGCATGAAAAAAATCAGTAGACGATGGTTCGTTTACTGCGTCTCCTTCGGAAGGTTTTCTTCTTACACAAATTATGTAAAATATACGCCACTCGGACATAGTGTTTAAGTAAACCGCTACTCGGCAAATTAGATATTTAGGGAAGAAATAAATGGAGATCACCAAGCATACGGCATTCCATTATGCAAATAACTGGAAAAGAGAAAAAAAAACTTTAGCAGGAACGATGAGAAATAGTCACTCTTCGCATTCAGAAGAAAGAAATCAACTTAACTTGTGATCGATTTAAAAAAGAAAAAAGGATCTAATTGGTGTGACTTTCAAGCTTTCTCCTTCCATAATCACAAACAACCAGAAGGAAATATCCGAAGTATGCTCTTTTATGCGGCTTATTTGTATCGCTAATAGAATTAGAGTATTCAAAGAATTTTGCATTATGTGAATATAAACATACTGGATTTGATTTGCGTTGAAGTTAACAACGTGCAGCCTTTTTTCTTTACATTTTTCTTTGGAAAGTTTGAACATGAAAAAAAAAACCTGTCATTTTATAGAAAATTTTAAGTAAACCTTGATTATGATATATGTTTTAGTAATTTCTATCCTTAAAGTATAGGTTCCGATAATTGTTTGTGTGGCTTTAATATAAGAATACATGGCAATGCCAAATGGTCGAGAGCTTGCTTAATCATTAGATATAGAATAGAATAGAATCTTTAATTGCAGCAATGATAGACATACAATTAGTCCCGTCACGGCATGGTGGTGCCAGGGGTTAACAAAACATATTTACAAAAGAGATACACATGAGAAAAAAGATAAATCAGATTATTAACAAGGCACAGTTTTACATTTTCAGTTCGACGAGGATTCCCTTCCTGTATTTTTTATTATTGACCACTTCTTGGAGGTCCCCGTCGATGGCTTGCAGTGAGGGCAGCATTTGCTTTGGCAGGAATCTGTCAGTTAGTACTAGCCGGTTACGGTTTGCTAGCAGCTGTGCTGAAGACCGGAGATAAGGGGGAGGAATGCGCCAAGAGCAGTGATCCCAGAAGTTCGGCTCTGTAATTTTACCGGTGGCCATCTTGATGGTGAACATTTTGTACAGAATGAATATCTAATTCATTCTGTACAAAATGTTACCCTGTATGATATACACACTTGGCATAGTTCCGGCACTGCCAGATGGAAGCGATATTAGAATAAGTGTGAGATAACGTCCTTTAAGTTTTCTATTTCAAACTGGTTTCTGTAAAGAAAGACAAAATTCATTAGTTTTTTCGGGAATATATTAATTATTTAAATCAAAAAATCATTAACATTTTTTAGTATTAGCAATGGCCACATGGTGCAAGAAAGCGTATGGGTTATGCACCAGCCAAAAAATAAATAATAAAGTAATAATAAGAAGCAAATTTAAAAAAAAAATAATAAAAGAAAAGGAAATAGACAATCTATGCATTTCCCTCCTTCCCTTGGTAACTAACTATCCAGTTGACCTTTGAATTTCTCCAAACGTCAGCGTTAACCACCCACATAGGTAATTTATTCCAGTAATTTATAATTCGCTGGCTAAAAAAAAATTCCTGCAATCCAGTCTAAACGTCTACCCCCGTAACTTGAAATTATGGCCCCTAGTTAATAAATAATAATAAATTTTCATTTATTGAAACTATAGTAAGCCCATCACAGCACTAGGCTAGGGGCATAAATTCAGTACAAAGGAGACAAATAAATATATATATATATATATATATATATATATATATATATATATACAGTATATAAAAAAAAACCTAGGATATTCTGTATATACATTAACAACGAATATGAATTATAATGATCAAAAATATATATTGCAGAACATCACATTTGGCTCTCGGATGTAGTTACTGGGTTGCAGGCAGGCAGTTGTTTGTATTTCTCATAATTTGTTTGGAAATGAGCCTCCTGTAGGCTTCAGAGTTGAGCAACCTCTTACAATCAATGTTGTGATAATTTATGAGGTGAAGACATGCATTGGGGAATATCCTGTCCATTTGTTTTAGTCTGGAGAGTTTGAATTGTTGTTGGTTTGTTGAGTTTTCTCTGTTGGTGGGAGCTATAGTTCTAGAATCATTGTGAACATTTCGTCCTCATTCCTTTTACGTTTGCCTCTCAGAGCTTAAACACCCCAATCAAATCTCCACTAAGGTGCCTAGTTTCCAAGCTCTGCAACCCACATATTTGAAGTCTTTCCTCATATGGACGCCCTTTTTCAGATCTCACCAGGCGAGTTACCCGTCTTTGGACCCTTTCAACAGGCACAATATCTTTCTTTAGGTGCGGTCTCCATATTTCAACACAGTATTCAAAGTGTGGTCGAACAAGAGCCTTATATAATGGGATTATGACGTCCTTATTTCAACTTCAAATACTAGATAAATCAATCGAAATTATTCCCTAAATCCAGCTCATGAGTGACCCTATCAAAATAGCTACCAGATTTGTTAAACATGATTTTTCCCTTTACAAAACCATGCTGAGATTCCTTCAGAATTCCATTTCTATCTAAATTATTCTGAATTCACCCTTTATCGTTACCTCCATGATTTTCCCTGCTACTGAAGTTAGACTGATCGGTCGGTGATTTCCTACTTCACTCTTAGAACCGCCCTTATGTATTGGAGATACATTGGCACTTTTCCAATCCAACGGAATCACTCCCGAGTCCAGTGATGCTCTCATAATTAGTCTCAATCCTTCAGTGCACTCACTTGCCGCCTCCCTTAAAATTACAGGGTATATTCCATCAACCCCAGGAGCCTTACTCGCCTGAAGGCTTAAAAGTTTTTTCATTAAATACTCATGTGAAGTTTCAATATCATTAATTACTCGTACATATTTTTCAACTTCACTCCCATAATTTCTCTTTGACATAAGGGTTAGATTTATTAGTGCTATTGATTGGCTTCTTTTAGATTATAATAATGCGCCACATGAGAGATATTTGTTTATAATCGTCATTGTTTCATTAAGAAGTCTCCAAAAACATTCTAGAAGCAACAAACGCATTCGTTCCAGTAGAAAATTTGCCCAAAAGAAAAGTCCCGAAATGGAAGTACAGAGAGAGAGAGAGAGAGTGTGAATTACATTACGAGTAGACAGGCCTTTTACTTGAATGAAGCAGAAAAATCATAGAAAGCCAGATAGAAGCACCGAGCGAGTTGAATTTTGCAACGAAATTTACATTGGAGGGTTCATTCTTGGGAAACACTGACAGACAGCCGGACCGTTGTAAAATAAGTGGTATAACGATCCCAGAGGGGTGTGTGTGTGTTAGAAAAGATGCTGTAATTGTCGGAAGATAAGGAGGGTCCAGTGGTACTAAAAGGCTACAGATGAGAGCTCAATCCAGTTGGAAATGCCAATGAAATCTTCATTAAAATCTGGTTATATACCGTAGGACAGAAGTACTAATATATTCCCAGCCCACAAAAGATGTAACGGACAACTGCAGACCGGTGAGTTTGTTTAAGGAGTCGCCGGTAAGGGATACGATCCTGGGAAAATCATGATAGGAATGATATCGTCAATGTACAGTGTCCGAAAAGTCTGGAACCATAAGAGAAATACTTTATTTACAAAATTTGTTTTGTACATTCACCTCTTATCTTCAAACATGTTTGAAATCGAAACTTAAAGTTGTTGAAATGTTCAGATTTGCGGAGTTCTAGTTTGTTGTCGGTATTAGAATTATTCATTCTATTAAACTTGCAACTTTACATAACCCTAAAAGATGAAGTCTAGCGGATTTAAATCTGATTTTGTAGCCCACTCTACAGATCCTCTTCTATCAATTCATCGCTTTGGAAATATGTCATCTACCGAGTGATGAACTCGGAGCTCATCGTGTAGCGGAGCACCGTACGGCATGAAACATTCCAGTTTACCTCCAAGGAGATCAAGCTCTGGCATCAACTTATTCCCTAATATCTATAAATTACTTTCTCCACTCACAGTTCCGGTAAAGCAAAATAAACTACTGACTTTTGTATCTCAAATTTCTCACCGCACATTTTTCTCTGAGCTCTTTGCTTTCGGAGTACCAATGTTTTTTTTCCCTTCAACCAGTATCTGTAGTTTTCTATGTTCACTCAAAATTTGTTTAATCCGAAAACAGTGCTCGCAGAACAAGACGAAATTTTCCTCTTGTTCAGCGTTATAGAGGAATCATTCACACATTTATAATTGCTGATCGGATCATCTTCTGTGAGGATTGCAGTAACAGCAGTTTATATGGACGAAATTTTCGTTATTCAGAATGTGGTAGATGGTACGTTTTTGGATTTTTGAAGTTCCAAATTGGTACGCCAAAGTGATTTTTAGGGACTAGCATAAAATGTCGCCATTATGGACTCAGGAGTTTCTTCAGAGCTTCGGAAATTCAGGGTGAACGTTCATTAAATTCATCTGCCATACATCAGTGGGTACAGCCATCATGTTTAAGCACATGAATATGTATGCGCTTATAAAATTAACGGCATCATTTACGGATACCCTGACACAGAAAAACAGAATCAACTTTATTTCTAAATTAAAAATTCTAAATTAATTTCAATTCTGATGGTTCGTGTATTTTTGGACACCCTGCATGTGTGAATGTAATAATGAAAATTTTTTTTTTTTTTTTTTTGTGGTGGAAGTTAATGTGTAATGACTGCATCAGAAACGGCCCAATGCGGTAGCTGCAAAATTTGAATTCATTAATGTTGTGTTGGTGCAAAAGGGAAATACTTGTTTTCTTGTTGAGATATGTAGCTGCAGAAACGGAAATAATATTTTAAAATTAATTGTTTACTTCATTTGATTTGAAAATTTTTAATCATGCTAAATAGAGCTTAGATAAAATTCTGCAAAGTTAGAGGTATAAACTGTGGAGGATACATATCCCTTGACAGTTTTAATCAGTGGTATAATAAAAGACGTCCTCCCAATACCTTTCTGGTTGTATGCGAGCCCCATTGAAAGTTGAGATACCGTCCTGATGGGAGCCTTCTCATAGATTTTTCCTCCAAGTTATATGAGCTCGTTTTATTTGTACTACTTTCACACAATTTTCATCATCCGGCTTGCTCATAACTCCTACTACATGGCTCAGAGGATACCTTCATGATCACATCTGAATGTATTACTTAGGTTTAACGTGAAGGGGCCCTACCTTTATCGCCTTGGAAAAGTAGTTTGCTTGTATTTTACCGAACGCTTCATCTATGTGATTTTTTTCCAATGAACGTAGGTTGCGATATGTAGACTATAACAATCACGATCCTAACCAGCAAATGAACCCTTCTCTTGCCGTCTGCCTACATGGTGTCTTATTTCCAAGTGGGGGCCACTTAGTTCGATATTAACCTTGCTAACCTATTTATATAACTATGCAAGTATTTGTAACATTTTAAAATAAATGCGTCCATAAATATTATATACCTTCTCTCCAACCCTATGTGATGACATGTAGAGTTAAGACTCCATTTTATGTAATTCTCTCTGCGCGTGCCCACTGATCCACCTCGCTCAAGTCACTAAAAGAGAGTTGATCAGGTTCACTCTATAATGCCCTATATTACTACTACTTTTATTTATATATATATATATATATATATATATCATTAAAAAAAATGATGATGCAGAAAAATTTCGCTTCCGTCCGTGCTGCTTTATTCGGACCCACTAATATCGGAGTATAAATGATTAAACATTGATACACATAATTTTATGATTCCTAATGATGAATCATAAAACTATTCATATTGACTGCATTCGCATCGCATACGTCATTTTATGATTTATCGTTATGTTTAATCATACGCATCTCAGATTTGGTTCTCTGCCCCTGAAACTACTATCAAAGCTTTCCTGCGATTAGAGTACATGTAGTGTGCTCATAGTGTTAAAAGTCAAGCTCCACCTGTGGTTTCTCACATCTGCGTCCTGAAGAAGTACAGAACTACTGTAAATGCCTATTGCACAATACATTTTGACTAAAAACAGTACTATAATGCAATATGTATGTATATATAAACTGTGCAATAATACAAATGGTTATTCATATCATTATACAAGATACAATTATACTGTTATTTTTAAATTTCAAATATACTTTAAAATATTATTAACTAAATAAAAGGAAAATTTATATAATTAAATATTTACAACAAGACAGTACAATAAAGCATAAAATAATGCGATTGCAAATAATACAGTATGATAAGAATGATACGCAGTCAGTTTGTTTTCCCTTTTAGCTCATAGTTTTACTTTCTACATTCAGTTTTCTTCCTTGGACTGTTCCACTCAGTTGTCTGATTGCAGCATTTAAAAGTGGAGCTACGCCTGATCAGGGGATGTATTATATCCCTTGATCAGTGGCCGTAACTGGGTATTTCTTAGGAGAAAACAATAATATAACGATTTCATCATTACATGATTAAACATAACTTAATAATTAGTAATGTATCTTGCTACTGCTTACTATGTATGGTAATGTGTAGATTAAAATAATGATAAAAGACATTTATTATTCAGAGTTCATTTGTTTCTCCAAACGTGAAGAAATTCTATATAAATTCTCACAAATGTTAAGCGTGCATCGTCTCCGAATGCTTAAGATAACTCACACTAAGGCTGTAATCATTTCTTTCAGCCTCCTATCAATTGTCCTGAATGCCCTGACATAAAACTTCAAACTTTTAGCTCCATCTGTCCACAAGACAATTTTTCACGTATAACTGACACCTGTCAAAAGAGTAGGAAACTTTTGGCAGTCCGCGATCTTTCTTCAAATCAAATTCTTCAAGCAGTTTTCGAGATACAAGTGACTTCAAAGTGAATTGTCTATTACTTGCATTAGGCAGAGGTGATTTATTGCGTCCCTTTTTTCATGCAACGGCGCTCTAACGGGCAACAAAAATATTTTTCAACGCTGTTCCCATACACACCCCAATATTAACTGAAATTCAATTTAAACAGAACTAAACGTTTATATGCTAATTATGCTATATTAATGATTCTGTTTAAATCAGAAAAGTCTTTCGTTAATGTTAAAATTGATCGTAGTCTTATTCTCCCCCTCCAATGAACTTGGAGAGAGCGAGAGAGAAAGAGCTATTCAATAGCGGATTGAAAGTAATTTTATAATTCCAGTTAATATAATTTTAAATGCGTTCAAGGTTCACATTGATGAAGGAACTTAGCAGCATGAATATCGCAAAATATCTAAATTACTGTATCTCAGAAGTTAATATTTTGATAATTCAAAATACTGTATTAACTTCTGAAATAGTATAGGTCTATCGGTCGAGATTTCTTTACGAACAACCGTACTTGACTATCAGATTCTTGAAATGGAAAACAAAAAGTGAGTGTCACAAAATGCAATACCCGCATCCTGTCTGTGTTACAGAAAATTTGATAGTTCTTTGAACACTTCTCTGGACATGTTCGCATTTCTTGCTTGTGTGGATATTTCGAAGAAATAAAATTAAAGGGATAGTTAATTTTTTGGAGGATAAAGCTGGTATTGATTAGGTTGAATTAAATTACACGTTGCGATGTTTTTTTTTCAGTTTGATTTACTCTACTTTTCATTTAGTATTTCTTTGAAGGAAGCTTATTTCTCTCAGCAGCTGAAGAAATATATTGTCAATTCCCAGAGCTCCTCCTACCAGAATAAACGATTTTAGACCTACTGTATTTCCATTTTGTCGACCCGTTTTTAAAAGTACTCGAAATTTTATTAACCTTATTGTTTCTTGTGATCATTCTGATCAGCCTTTTCTTCTGATCATTTATTATGTTTCTTCTGAACCATTGTCCCTATATTATGGATTACACTCGCGTTCAACCATTTCATATCGTTTGTATTTTACTTCGTTAATTTCCCTCGCGGATTGCACAGTGCTTATAATCACCGTATTCCCTACATCACTTGGAAAGGATCTAAGTTCAAATCCCATCAATGACAACAGGAATTTTAATGGAATTTTTTCACTCCATTGCTGAGTTTGTAGATCTCGGGTTTTGGTTCGTGTCCTTCTCAGAGCTCAGGCATTTCGTCCAGCAAACAACCAATCCGCTGAATACATTCGATTATAGACACAATACACTGATAGCACATTGCCGTAACTTGCTTGGTCCTTACCTACACGTAACTTCATTAATTTACAAAAATTGGAATAATAAGCCGTCCTATGCATGTGATACTTATTAATATTTCTTCTTCCTTCGATACAGTTATCTCCTCCGTGTGAAGTCTGTTGCTTAGTATTTCTATATTCGAGGTAATTTATTTGTATTTACTGACTTTATTTGCAAATAGAGAATTGTATTTGTCCAATATGTTTTTAATACCTAATTTTTGTTCCCAACACGGGTATTCCATAAGGTGGTTCTTTATCTGCTTCTCATTTTCGATTATTCTTCTCCCTCCTTTTTTTAAATTCCAATATTAACTTTATTAATTCGAATAATGTGTGTATTTATTTTTGTTCTCCTCTTTTTTGATAATTCGTAGCTTTCTGCAGTGGGAAATATGCAAATTAATTGCTGGAATACTTAAATAATTTTGGTCTATCTGTGAATTCAACAAATGTATGCATGTTAAACTTTGTTTATATTCTTCTGATAGCATTTGCATTAACTCGATGCTATTCCACTTATTTCGGTTAAATTTCTGGGATATTCATTTGGATTGCTCTTCGTCGTCGACAACTTTGATTCAAAATCTTGAAAGTATTATGGATTTGTAAACTGGATATGGTTATAATCTTCGATCTTAGGACAGTTACGAAATATTTTAACTTTTCGATAAATCCCTTATTTTTTATGGGCCCACTGTATGATATCTTGCTGTTTTCTCGATTGAACATTTTTTGTATGAAGTGGTTAATTTACAAGTTTAAGCTTTACTCCCTATCTTCCATACGCCAACTATCTGAGCAGTCGAAAATCAATCAATGCTAGTGCAATGGAAAATTAAAACAATAGAATGGCTGAAGAAGCATTTTAGTAATGCAATTGATGTATTTACTCTTCTGCATATTTTGGCAAGGAGAATTCCTATTGTGAGGCTCAGATCTGCACTGAAGATGGTTTCTGTGGTAAATAAGATTCGAAATATGCATCACCGTTTGCAACACCTACTGGATTGCGCGACGTGATCTAAGTTATAAATATTCTTCTGGAACTGAAAAAAGATATGTAACTTACAATGGTGTAATATTCAAGAATGATATACCATTTTTTTATTTTGTATTGTAAACATGCCTTGGCTCTACAGAGGTATTTGCTATACGTTAATGTACTTTCATGTCTTTTAGTTTTTAGCCATTAAAGGAAATAATATATTTCGCAAATGTTCCGTAGTAACCACTAGCATAAAAGGTGTATTTCTTTGATTTATTTCGTACTTATTTATCAGAGTACCTACAGAGTATAATGGGATGAAGGAAGAAAGGTATATCATCGCCTGCACTCAGCCACATGCAGTACTCATGCCTTGTAAAGGGAGAAAGTATTATAGAGAAAATGAAGACTAAAGGAGAGCCGTCTCGGAACCAAAAGGGGCTTTGAAAGGTACCATTAGAAGGGATAGATCACGCGACATATCACTCACCGTCACTGGAAAGAAAAAGAAAATGGTTACTTCCAAGGCAAACTGCTGTGACATCATCGTAGGCTTACTTTTGAGGAATAAATTTCTCTCACATACAAAATACACCATTGCTTGTTGTTTCGTAGACTGCAGACACAGGATCACTTTCATCTCAGATAACTTTTATTTTTTCTTATTGCATCTCTCTCTCTCTCTAACGTATACTTATTTTTTCTTTGCATCTCTGGTTATCTGCCTTTACCTGAAGGAAATGTTTATTGAGTCGTTTCTTCCATCCGACAGCAACTGTACTTACCCAGACATCTGGAATAATGCCAAGCATTCTGACCTATCGATTGATGCTAATAATAAATGACTCGAGTATAATACTACATCTTGTCTTGTGTCTAGTGGAGCATCTTTCTCCGTTTCAATCTCTTGACTTAGGAGACAGAAGCACATCACTCGTGGTACAAGCTATATTGCTATTTGGTTCATTGCGGGTTTCTGTCCTGTAAATAAACCCCAGAAGCGAAGTTTTGCTTTAACTCGATAATGTAGGTATTTCGTACATTTTTATCTTTTCTTTAATTGTTACTCTGATATGGAAGCATCCCCACTAGGATGTATGTGGTCGTTCCCACATAATAGTCGCACTTCATTCTTTCTACTTTTATATTCTTTTTACTTTTTAAAATAGTAGGACTAGAGAGAAGCTTCAGCATAGCCACCGCTACAGAAGTCAAGGTTGTTGAAGAGTTACTTTCGGAGAAACTTGACCGATGTGCAAAACTTTTTTTTTTTTTAGAAATTTTAGTAATTGTATGCAGAAAGAGGAGGTCATAAACATACACACAGAGGAAAATTTTTCATTTTACTTTGTGCTACAGAAAACATACGGTAATTGTATCCATAAAATGAAATACTTGTGTATGTAGAACCACTATTGTAACTGACCAGTGACTCTTTGCTATTTTTCTCTTTAGAGTTATTTGAAAAATTGAAACCTTTGTTTTCATGGACAAAAAAACACAAATACGAAATATATGATGAACATGCGCTGCCATAAACTTCATTATTTTATTTAGAGTTTTCTGGGCCTTCAGTAGTATACGTTTTTGTAGCCCATAATGGTATAAAATTACTCGATGAAATACACCAACTTGGGAAAAACAAAACGGATTTGTTTTAATGAGAAAATACAATGTCAGTAAAATGTCTCATTGTCAGGATCTGACAATCTTGGCATTGTCTTAGATACAGTTCCTCCTGGGTCGCACACATTCTGAGGCACTAAATGGCCATTTACCGTGTTTTATACTTAAGCATTAAAAACAACAACTGTAACAGAAGCATTCTGTTTAAATAAATTCTTTATTGCTAATAAGTACAGGACATGTACTAGAGACAATAATACTCAACACGGCGACATGGCCAGGAATTTTACATTATAAATGAAATTAATTGGCAAAAAGGAAAAAAAATACCGTTACATGGAAATTATGAATTACAAACATGTAAATTATAATAATGAAAAATGAGGACTAAACGTCATATGGAGGAAATTATCCCAGTCCACAGATGGAATCCACTCGAGGAGCATGTGACGGTATTTGTAGTCGGTAGCTAATTTCTGAAGGTCGACTCCAAGACGGGGCAGTGCCTGAATTTTAGGGAGTGCCTGAGCAGGTAAGAACCGACTACAGTTTCAACCGGTTGTATTTGAGGATTAGTGTGGGCTCTGACCTCAAGAATGGCGTAGGATTGTGCCACTGACAGAAATCCCAGATGTTTGGGGCATTTATTACTCCTGTGTACATTTTTACTGAAGTCATTAAACGCCTGCTGTCAATTAACCTCGGGAGCCTGGGTACATTTAGCTGCTCAACCATGTCAGTTGTTCTCAATTGAGGGGGTCGGCGATGCTTATTTGTGCCCATTTCAGGGTCCAGTATTCACACGAGAACACCGGTTTTTGAAGTGAGGGCGACGCAGATGCCCAAATTTCAGCAGCGTATAAAATAGCCGGATAAACAGTGGCTTGAAGATATCTGGTAGTGGTTGCGGCATCGTTGGAATGAAGTAAGTGTTTCTCTCTCCAGCGTAGGGTGTTAAAACGCTTCCGGAGGTATTCTGTGTGAACATTAAATTTCAGCTTCGGATCAATATAGACACCGAGATCTTTATGGCAGGTAACCACTAGAATTAGAGTACCTAAAACTAAAGGTTGAATTATTGTTGGTTTCTGTTTCAATGAGTAAGTCATTATTGCAGATTTTGACGGGTTAAGGTTTAATCCAAACATCTTCAAATCAGTTGAAAGAGTGGTCAAGTTCTCTGTGATGGAAGACGTAATTGCCATTGGGTTTGCAGACGGTGGGATTAATGTAAGAAACTTTATATCGTCGGCATATATTAGAGCATCATCACGAGGACTCATGAGAGGAATCAGAATCGCTGAGAAGAGAAGGTCAGACAGGACACCACCTTGTGGGACTCCTGCATTAATTTTTCTTGTAAAGTGGGTTTTCTTCAAAGTGAGGTGGACACTTCTATTCTTCAATAAAGCGGTGAGGAAAGCTAGTAGGTCTCCATTAATCCTGAAGAAGAATTGCAGGAGTCTGAGAAGGGCTGTGACGTCTAGGCTGTCAAAAGTAGCTTCAATGTCAGCGTACACTATAGCTAATTCAGATTTAGTTTCGAAGGTTTGAAGAATTGATGTCTGTGCGGCCATGAGGTTTGTTATGTTGGATCTATTTTCGACTGTGAAATGGAACTGTTTCGGCTTCTGTGGCATCAGCTGTTTGTTTAATGCTGGAAGGAGTACCTTTTCTAGAAGTTTGAGGAGGGTGGAAGAAGTTGAGATTGGTCTGAAATCTTTTAGGCTTGTTGGTGCTTTGACCTTAGGCAGTGGCTTCACAGAGTATTCATTCCACTGAGCAGGGAAAACTCGTGTGGAAAGAATAGAGTTGTATATTGAGAGTAATGCTTCTAGGATATAGGGGCTAAGGCATTTAATTATGAAATAAGGTATCTTATCACGGCCTGCGGTACTAGATGGTCGCAGGGAGTTAATTGCATATATCAGTTGCTGTCTTGTGATGGAAATTATGGAAAGGTCATCAGTAGGAGCAAATTGGGAGTTTTGGAGAGGAATTTCAGCAGAGCCGGAAATGGTTTTGAATCTTGAAATGTAGTCCATCCAGTTATCTAGATCAAGATTTGAATTAATGCGACTGTCTTGATGAGTATGGCGCTTTTCCTTTAGACAAGGTAGCATCAGTGTATCTCTTTAATGCTGATGCCCTGAGTCTGTTGAACATAGCTCTTGGTCTGGAGTATAGGATTCGATCTTGGGTTGTGCCAGAGATTTTCCACTGCCTGTGAAGGTACTGTTTGTTGTGGAAACTGCACGCTAGATCTTTGGTCCACCAAGCTCTATTTCTTGGAGAAATGTGTACAGTTTTAGCTGACGCATAGAGGGTGACTGTATTTATCCATCTAGTGATTAGATCAACTGCG
This sequence comes from Mastigoproctus giganteus, assembly GCF_048544385.1. Classification (NCBI taxonomy): domain Eukaryota; kingdom Metazoa; phylum Arthropoda; class Arachnida; order Uropygi; family Thelyphonidae; genus Mastigoproctus; species Mastigoproctus giganteus. Next base: position 119,362,469 of record NC_143577.1, on the reverse strand, counting down.
AGGATTGGGTCACATCCATCAAGCACATGCCATGGAATAGACTGAGCTGCCTCGAGGGACTTTTTTGGATCCAGAAAATTCGGAGAGAATGATTTTCTTTTCAACAGTATTATGGCAATTGAAGTTGGGCATAGGCAGAACAAGAAGTAATGTAATTGGGTCGTGATCTGAATTGAAGGACGTTTCTGGCGGAATGTCGAGACATTAGGAATAAAAACATCACAAAATAAAAAAAAAAAAAGAAAAAACATAACTCAGATATTAATATGCTTGTTTAATGAGAAGATGAAAAAAATGACTGAAAACTAGAATAAAATCTACATGAAATATAAAAACAAAACCGGAAGAAGATTACGAATGTAAAATCTTGAGAAAAAACCAAGTAGTTGCTACAGTACGAAAATCAAATCAAGACTTTTGAATAATTACCTTCACCAATTACAACATGACTTTTACAATATACAGCGAAAATGTGGAGATTTATCAGAAATCAAAGAAATTAATGAATACATTAACTTTGCCAATATATCAATATTAGAATTGGAAATACATTTTCAGAATCTTTATGCAGAGAATAGAAATATAGCACAATATGAGGAACAAAGTAAAATGATAATAGGTTTTATATCTCTAAAATGGAAATCAAAAACAAATGGCAAATCAAAAAAAATGGAGAACAGCTGGCATTAATAAAATTAATAATGAACTTTTCAAATATGGAACCCAAAATTACTATAAGAATAGTCAAAATCACAGAAAAGATGCTACCTTTCGGTAGCATCTTTTCCAGTTCTGAAAAAAGGAGATAAAAATAAGAAAGAAAATTATAGAGGAATAAATTTGTTATGTATAACTGAAATTATGCACAAAAATCGTGTCAGAATATCTTATGAATAATTTGGAATTTCAAGGTAAACAACAAGGGCTTAGGAAAGGAAGATCATAGAGTCTGAATTCAGTATTTATGCTGGAACAAATTACAGAAAAACAACTGAATTTAATATGCTAATATTCCTATACTCTGTTGACCTGGAAACTAACTTAATATCAAATAACAGATATATCCCTAAATGTTTCCATAATATTGTGAAAATAATTTCAGTGGCTTCTAAGCCTCCTTTAGATGCAGTTAGAGTAAGATTGGGAGGTTTATTAAACATTAAAAAATATACCTAAAAACTTTAAGAAAAGCGAAAGAAATTTATACGAAATATCAAACATTAAAGGTGAAAATACATTATCTAAAAGAAGTACCATTTAGAAATAGTACAAGACAAGGTGATTCATTGGGTTCAATCCTTTTCACTCGTATTGGACGATATTGTTATTAGAGAAATAAATTTGGAAGTTAAAGGGTGTTAAAATAGGAGATGAGGAATTCAAATCATCAATTATGCAAATAACACAGTACTTCTTGCACAAATAGAAGATGATTTATGAATATTGCTGCACAGATTTAAATAAATTGCAGCAAAATAAACATGAAAATTTAAGTGAATAAAACTAAATCTTTAATAGTTTCCAGAACCCTGTAAGGGTTAAATTGGAATTACTGTATAAGGGAAAAAATAATAGAACACGTAATGAAATTTAAATATTTGGGCATAGAAATTAACAGCAGCAATAGAATGGTGAACGAAGTCATAAACCAGGAGAACAGTGTTAATAAAAAAAAAAAGCTGGATCTTTAAATAGTAGTATTTGGAACAATAAAGAAACAAAAGCAAAAATATATAAAGCAGTCGTGAGACCTATTTTGACATATCGATGCGAAGCAGCGCTGAAGCACTAAAAATTAAGCAAATAATGAAACCACAGAAATGAAGGTATTGAGCAATATTACACGAAAATCGTAAGGGTGAAAGTTAGAAGCTCTGCGATAAGAGATGAATGCGGATTTAAACCCACAAAAACTGAATAAAAATAGAAGATTAAAGTGGAACGAGTATATAAATCGAATGGAAAATACAAGGTTAGTAAAAAAAAATAGAAGTGGACTGCACAAGGCAAGAGAAGCCTAGGTTCGCCCAAATTAAGGTGGAAGTTTGCAATCAGGCTTTTAAACTGAATGAGCGCAATGTGCAAGCTTTATGCAGATAAGAAAAAGAACATAAACATGGTAAATGCCATGATTAATCTGCCGATGGAAAACTAGCGACATTTTACTGCGCAATGCATACAAACAGCCCGATCGGACCGAGAAACTATTCAGAAAAATCTCGGAATTCTCTGCCGCCTTTGCTATACTAAATAACATCGAGTTATTTATGGTTACTGTGATTACTTCAAGTGTTTGAAGTCTTGTGTACGACCATTCACATCATATTTCGTTTCTGTTTGTGATATCTTTTAAACTAACTTTATATTATATTTGAAATTAGAGTAATTCATAGTTATACTTCTGGAAGAAGTATAACTATGAATGACTCTACTAACGTTCATTTACTCATGGTGTTTGTTAATGCCATTCAACGAAAATGATCTGGAAAATAAATAAATAAATAAATAAATCTCTAAAATAAATATAATAGAGTAATTCATTTTCATATTAATTTAGGGACAAATTTTATTATATTACATAAAATTTGTCCCTAAATTTACCATGATATCGTAAAAATAATTTTAAGTGGTTTCCAAGCCTTCTTTAGATACAGAAAACGTTAAAGTTTTGCCAAATATTAAATGTTGAAATAATAGTAAAATAAATAAAATAGAGTAATTCATAGTTATACTTCTGGAAGAAGTATAACTATGAATGACTCTACTAACGTTCATTTACTCATGGTGTTTGTTAATGCCATTCAACGAAAATGATCTGGAAATCCTGTTTGATGATCGCAATCAATTTTCTTTAAAATTAGCTGCACTATAACATCATTTCACTCCATTCCATATTTCTCATTGAAACATGCCATAAGTGAACGCATTGCCCTGTAAATTCTACAATTAATCACCATTCTGTTATAATCCTTTTCATTTACACTCGTAGGATTTCTGCTGATTGACCTACTAGTAATTCCCTTCCTGATGGAATTATGAAAAACCACTATCATTTTTCTCTTTACTTCAGTGTTTTTAAAACATGACATTCCGAAATTTTTCATAGATCCCCAATTGATGTATAGAATATATCATGAACTGCTGCTTTTTATAGTAATGAAAGACTTGCTAAAGGGTTTTAATTGTAACTGATTGTTAAATAATTAAATCAAGTTATTACTGTTATTAATATAACTTTTTAAACCACTGGATTAGAAAGACGCGTTAAAAGACTAATATCATAGCTAACAACAAAAAATTAATCGATGAACCACTTGTCGTTCCAAGAAAATTGCTTCTACCACCCGCTACGGATAAAACTGGGATTAACGAGACAGTTTTTCTTAATATACAGAATGAGGGGTGATGTTTTCCTTACGTTTCAATATTTTCTGAGATAGGTGAAGCTAAATTCCATGCTGCTGCTTCTGCAAGACAATAATTCAATTCGACATCCTCACATCACTCTGGACCCAAAGTGAAGTGAGGGGGCCTTGTTAGTATTTAAGTGTGGCGATAAAATCTATATCAGCATTTATAAATCAAAGAACTACGAAAAGATTATTAACAACATAATTATTAATTAAAACACAGGTTGCGAGCGACATGAATGCGAAGTTGATTTTCTACACAGCCGTCTTGGATGCTTCCCGCAAACCTTGGAGCAAGGCGTAAGGTTTCACCTCTATATCACGGCCATGAAAAAAAGATGCATCAGTAAATGGAATGGGGAAATTATGGAAGACTTCTGTTTGAAATTCATGAGGTGATGAGCAGAAATAGGTTTCGAAAAAGCGCAAATTTATCCATGTCAAAAGAATATATGGAACCATTAAATTAAGTAAAAGAAAGAAATAAGTAAATAATATTTATTAGTAGCGCACATAATATAATATTGGCTATAGTACTACACGTGGCAGCTTTACTCATCACGGCAACAGACCTGGAGCATTACACTTACTAGAAGGAAGATAATAATTAAACGAAGGAATAGTATAACAACTAGGTGACAACTTAATTTACCATTACTAATTTTTATAGTTGTTGCACCATATTTTAATAACATTTATTTCTTCATCGTTCACTTTTTTTTATTGAAATTATTTTCCTTGTTTTCTTTATTGTTTTTTCACATAAGACGTGTGGTATACATTCTATTTGTGAAGGTGTCGCAGCGATTAATGTCTACAAATTAATATATAGGAACAAAAACATTTCATATTAAGATTACCACAAAAGAACATTTATAAACGACTTGTTATGTCTACAAACTGCGTGCATTTTCCGGTCGGTTTCCTTTTTGCTGACCGAAATAGCCTGGGGGGTTCTGTCCACAGTATGAACAGAACCCACAAAAGGCGGGTTCTTTCTACATTTGATGTGATTTAAACCCAGGCATTTTTCCAAAATGCCTGGGTGATTATAACCACTATGAAGCCTGCGATGACTAATATATAGAGCTGTTTAACAATTAGATGGGGATACTGCTGTGTATGAGCAGCTGTCTCTTTTTCCTGTCGTTTTATTTCCAGCCCCGTAGTATTAATTTAGTAGGATGATGAGTACCAGTGTACATTAGCATTTCTTCTTAAACATTCTCTGCTGAAACTGCCTTTCTGAACGTTTGAATTACATAATGTTTTACTGTAGGTATTATTATTTTTTAATTTTTCCTTTTTTGCAAAAGGAAAAAAAATGACGCGATAAATCAAATTCAGTTATAGATTTGTAATCAACATATTTGTGAAAACATTTGAAAAATGTTTTCATCGTCATTTACAATACGAAAATACTAAGTTTGCTGTATCGGATAATCGAATTGTCTTGCTTTATTCGTTTCAGCCTCTCCCGCAGTGACGCCGTTGTAAATAGCGCGTACACCTGTAAACGCTACTTCACTGCATGGCACACAGGCCATCCACGCAGTGAATCATCGCTAACACCGTAAATACCTTATCCCTTTGTGTACTTGAATGTGCGTGTATGAACTAACTTAAAAATAAATAAATAACTTTTTATTGCGCATAGCCGGATACAGTGGGCAATAAATACCCATCACAGCCTGAAAGGCTACGCATTTGATAAGTCACGGGTATAAAAATAGTACACGTATAATTAGAAATATTATAAGGAATTAATAACAAGGAATTTAAAACATTATGATAATAGAAAGAGTACAATAACGTAAAATAATTAACAATTTTTTGAACTTTCTAAGAAGTGGAAGGTTAATTATTGTTAAAGTGTCAATTATGTGATATGTATATTAAAATTGCATAATTTAAAAAAAAAAAAAATGTATATGTACACACACACAAAATCAACTCCAGTTGTCACAACTGCCAAAGACAATTAGACAGTTAACCAATTGTTCTGGAGAAGCACTGACACCCATGCTGCGGGTAACAGTTTTGACTTTATCACTAGATTCGAAGGCAACACACACACACACACACACGCGCGCGTACCGTTAAATTTCCCGAGCCATTTACATATTCCCAGAGCCACTGAATTCCCCGAGCCATTTACCCTCCTGGCACTTTGCCGTCCCGGGGTGGTTTCCTTATGGAAATAAACAAATAATAATAATATAGAGTAAAGTGGAGACTTGCTCTGCGATTTCGCGTGTATATGCGGATTGAGTAGCAAATTTATTCATATCCACTCTACCTGATTACAGAATTTGAATTGCCCGTGACTGTACCGGTGTGAATCTGTCACTCTGCATAACCTTGAAAACAGCCTTGGGATTGACCTTAAAGATTGTGCAGGAGTGCGTCGGGTACTAGCTTCCAGAAATTTGAGAATGAAATGAGACCAGGTAGTAGTTTAGTAGAAGATTGGTTTTTTTTTTTTTGTTTTTTTTTTTTTTTTTTTTAAGAGCATTAGCAACTAAGGCCATATTGCTCCGGGGATATGCGGTGGTCATTTCATGACCTTTCCGCATCCTCCGTATTTGGTGGTCACGGGCTCGAACCCCGGTCTGATCAAGAAGCGTATGCTACGCACTGCTGCTCCTGCCCACCTGGCTACAGAGGCGCCTAGTAGAAGATGTGAGCATTCTGCGGTTTATTGTTGTTGGTAGCCTTGACAGCCTTATCTGTCTCATTTGAGTTGTCCTTACCTGTAGAGGAATGTGACGTTTATCAAGAGCCCACTTATGTAGCTAACACTCTTCAATATAATTTTTTTTCTTGACTGTCGGGGAAGCTGACGCCCATATTTCTGCTGCATAGAGCACCGTAGAGTAAATTACAGTCTGGATATTTCTTCGTTGTTCTTAAGTCCTTTGCGTGCAGAAGGGTTGTTTGGCGCACCATGGAAGGCTACGCATTCTTATTACTATCGCCTCAATATATGCTGATGGAATCTTAAGTTTTGAGTGAAAAATAACCCCAAGGTTTTTGTGGCTGTTTACTTTTGGGGGAGGATTTTGGTACCACAGAACGAGGGAAGAATTTTGGCTGATGACGGCTTTAAAGAGAATATCATCTCAGATTTACTGGGGTTTAGGCGCATTCCAAACTGTTCAAGATAGAAAGCTAACACAGCGATCCAGTTAATTACAGCATATGTAACTTTGGCTAGGTCAGTTCCAGTCACGAGAGGGGTTACTATCTTGATGTCGTCGACGTACACCAAAATATCTTCATTGCAATTAATGAAAGATATGATTGCAGTCGTGAAGAGCAATCCTGACAAGACACCTCCTTGTGACACCAAAGCAGTTATTATTCTAGTGTAGTTGTTGTTCCTGAGGTATACAGTTTGTGGGGGTGGGTGCTTGGCAATTGTGGGGCTGGGGGTATTATTGTTTTTCTTGGTTGCCCAAATTTTCTTTATATTTTAATTATTATAATTTATCCCCTTTTTTATATGTATATCCCCGTAGTCCAATCCTCCCACTTAGCATCTGACTTGTTTGTTCTCAGAAGATTACCAGACTCAAAGGGGACCCCAATTATTTCAGGTATTTTTCTACCGGATTGGCTGAGTTTCGGAATGACAGACTCCAACACATGAATGTAAAATAAAACAATGTTTATTAACATATCATACAGAAATTAGCAATAGTATTTGGTCAAACTATATTTGGCTGGTGACTTGTTAATTCATTAACCTTTATATGTGTAAATATCTTGTTCAAACTCAATTATTTCATCATCTGATATCCTATTCTAATACACATTATTATTCATTATGACATGGTGTCACTTCATGTTCTTTACAGGGACTTCAATAGGTCGTGTCATACACTTTACATAGATTCTTCCCACTCTTCTCCTGAACAGTCTGTATAATAAACCAACAACTACCTGCCAATGAACTGGCTCACAAAAACCTTCAGAGTTCGTGTCTCAATTTGTAAGAAAATTGCATTTATTCAATCAGACACCCTTCTGCAATCAGGTCAACAGGAAATATTAATCAATTCAATTTAACATTACCCTTCAGAACAGTTAATCCTCTATACCTTTATATATAACTTATTAATTAGCCCCTACTCAAATCAGAAATACTCTCCACAAATCAACTCATAATAAATTGAAATTTCAACCTTCAATTTCATACATATTATAAAAACCTTTCCCAACTTTAAACAATTCTCAGTTATCTATTATACCCTCTCCTTCCAGCAAGCATTTATATGAGGGGCTTCACTTCAAATTATAGGCTACGTCCGTCTTAAATACCTTACACTTTTATACATATATTCATTACTTAAATCTCCCTCCTTAACTATATATATAAATTTCTCCTAAAGTCCTTCCTTAATAAATTAAGTACACCTATTTCGGTAAACTCTCTAGCACTTACGTGTTTGGCCTGGAACTTTCCTCTCTGCTCGGCTTCCTTTCATATCGGTCATTCAGGTACTGGAATGCGGGGGCGCTCATTTGGGGATCTCGGTGATTATGGTGTTTCCCTACCGGGTACTGCACGGCTGGAATCAATCAGTGTCGCATACTCTTTACCGGTCAGCATTTCTTCTTCCGTGGATAGAGGGGTTTTCGAGTAGGTCAATGGTTCGACCACTCATTCGACTGGCTTTGCCTATATAATTCTCAGGGTGTGATTCTTCCTTCTTCCTCACTACGGCTTCCATGTTTACAGGTGAACATTCCTACGGGCTGTCGGGATATGCAGAATTTCTATCACTGCTTCCATCTATCTCAGGTCTGCAGCTATCACCCAAATTAGACTACTGCTCAGCTTTGTATCGTTCTCCAACTCCTTCAATTCATTCTCCAGACCGCTCCGTGAACTTCTTCAGCCTCCTCCGAAAACTTCTTCCGAATCTCACGAAAACCTTTCCAGAATGCCACGAAAACCTTTTCAGAATCTCCCTCTCAAAATTCCCTCTATTTTCTTCCTGGCCAATAGGAGATCTGCACATCCCTTTTCCTGTGTTCTCATTTGTCTCCTCTCCTCTTCCGTGGGCGGGTCTTCTTTACTCTTTGTGTCCCAACTTCCGTGGACCTCAAACATACGAGAACAATCCAGAAAGAGAGGCGGAAGTTCAGGTCAACTGAGAAGCGTCACAGCTCCTCCCGTGACCTCACGCGCGCACACCTGGTGACGTCGCCTACCTCTAATAGCGTTTCACCGTGAAATCTTTAAGAGGGCCAGCTTAAGCACTCTTGGCCCTTCCTATGGTGCATCTGCCTCTGTCTTAATGGGAGATTTGTCATGGTATATTACTTTCACTGACTCGTCAAAGAACTTCCATACAAACAAGCTACAACTAAACAAGGAGTGACTGGAAGGTATTTTTAAATTCCAGTGCTTCTTAACCCAGTTGTTTTTACCAGAAAACCACTATTCGTATTACAGTTAAATTCTCCTAATATTTAACAAATTTTATTAATTAATGTAAGGACGGGTCCTTACATAATGGAAGGCTACGCATTCTTATTACTATCGCCTCAATATATGCTGATGGAATCTTAAGTTTTGAGTGAAAAATAACCCCAAGGTTTTTGTGGCTGTTTACCTTTGGGGGAGGATTTTGGTACCACAGAACGAGGGAAGAATTTTGGCTGATGACGGCTTTAAAGAGAATATCATCTCAGATTTACTGGGGTTTAGGCGCATTCCAAACTGTTCAAGATAGAAAGCTAACACAGCGATCCAGTTAATTACAGCATATGTAACTTTGGCTAGGTCAGTTCCAGTCAGAGGGGTTACTATCTTGATGTCGTCGACGTACACCAAAATATCTTCATTGCGATTAATGAAAGATATGATTGCAGCCGTGAAGAGCAATCCTGACAAGACACCTCCTTGTGACACCAAAGCAGTTATTATTCTAGTGTAGTTGTTGTTCCTGAGGTATACAGTTCTACATGTGAGTAATGATCTAATGAAGGCCAAGATATTTCCATAAAGGTGGGAAAAAAAAAAACGATTCCAGCAGCGCAAGACGAGTCTTGCCTTTGATGTTATCAAAGGCTGCCTCCAGGTCAACGTATAAAACGCCTAAGGTGGAATTACTTTTTACAGTATTTTGAGAAGGGTCGAAGCTGGTGGTATAGTGCTTGGTGCTGTGGGCACTGACGTCTTCTGTAATGGTTTGATGGAATATTTCCATGCGCGAGGAAATGCCTGATTTGAGAGGATTGCGTTGAATATTCTTACCAGTGGATCAACAAAGTATGGACACACCACACTTCACGAAAAAATGTGGTATTGTATCGATCCGTACATTTGTCTGTGCTGGAATAGAAGTTATAGCAAAGATTATCTGTTCCCTGTTAAGTAGAACTGTCACCTTTGGGAAATTATTTTGTTCTATGGTAAGGAAAAACTAGCAGTTCTATCAGAATCTGAATAGGAAATCCATCCATTCTTCAAGCTCTAAATTTGAAGCAAGATCATCAGAATTCCAGATACGGTTTTTTCCATTTTTTAAGGTTTTGTCCATATGCTTCTTTATAGCTGCCTGCCGATTTGTGTATGTTGAAGACAATCCGTGCTCTAAGAGTATGATCCGCCTTCAGTAGAGCCTGACTCTTTCTATAATTTTGGGATAATTTGTTTTTGAATGGAAGATACTTTCAGTTGTAGGTCCACTATGCCCTTGACCTAGGTGTAATGTTAACATTTCTGGATGCTGCAAATAATGCAATGGTGTTTAGCCATTTTGTTATGAACTCCACTGCAAGATCGACAGGACAGTTTTCAAGTGTATTGAAAACTCCATGGGATGCTTTGAAGTGCTGTTAGGCATTTCTCAACGTTCAGGAATTCTGGAGAAGCTACTCTCTTTTCATTTTTCACATGTTGGGCGTTGGTACCGGTAAAAAGAAAACAATCGGTTCGTGGTCAGATATGAACGCAGTCTCGGACTTAGAATCTAAGTAACAATCGGTAGAAGTTAAAATTAAATTGAGTCCATTCTGCCCTCTGGTTCGTTGATCTTTTTTTAGTTTTAGGCCAGCCGGAGGGATCAATCTGCGCATTGCTTCCATTAGCTTATGTAGTGGCGGAATAAGATTGAAATCACCGTAAATTATATGGCAGGCTGACGTATGTAGCCGATTCATCAGCCATCCTGTCGCAAAGTTGATGGTTTTCTCGTCTGGGCTAGGTGGGATGTAAATTACTCCGAAGTTTATTAGTAAAGCATTGACCTTAACTGTGACTAGTAAGCTTCAAACTGATATGTCTATCTAGAAGCAGTGTACGAATTGTGCCTTTGCATCTTTAGTAACGTCTCCTCCTCTGACACATCAGAGAGATGTAAAAAAGGCTTTATAACCCGCAGCAGCATAGATAATCGATTATTTCACTTGTTCCAGAGATGTTTCCGTAATGCAAACAATGTTTACCATTTCGAAAAAGAGTATTTGCTCTAGGGTATTCAACTTATTGCTGATACTACGTGCATTCTGGTGGAAGACCTTAAGCATAGGATGGCAAGGGATGGTTCGCAGTACTGATGCTGTTGAATGTTTCTTCTTAGCCACTCTACTCTCGTTTCTTACTGTAACAAGTTGAATTGGTCTGACTATTTGTTTTATTGTAACAGATTTGAATTGGTTTGACTGTCAGTTCAGCTGATGCAATGGAGCCAAATTTGTTTGTAAGTGTGTGTGGGTAATTTTTCGCTTGAGCAGGATAGCTGGCAGAGGTAGAACTGTGTCAGCTGGCATAAGATTGGTTCCCCTTCATTGTAGAGAAGCTTTTACTATGGCTGTTGGAGGTAGACTCATAAAAACATCGAATGAAGCCCCTAACTGGCCAGATTTGCTAGCTTACGGACCTGAAATGTTCTGCGTCACAGTGAAGCTTGAATGATGAGTATTCTCTATGTTCGGCTAACAGCTGAACAAGAATCAAGACATCTTTTAAGGGCTGCAACGATCTCATCCCGTGTGGATTGAGGTGCGAGCGTGGATATATAGACAGATATTGATTTCACCCTCTGTGTCACGCGTGAAGCTTGGACGTAGTAAAAGTTACTGTTGCGTAGCGTCTTGACTTCGTCGTGCTAGTCCTGGCGGATGCGCATGACATGACGCCGGAGAGTGGGCGGACACTTCTGCCCACGATATACAGAGTTGTTAAAATTAAAGTATCCCTATGTAGAGGGCTCTGGAGCGAGTTATAAATATTGTACTGAAGAAAAATCTGGACAACAGGTACAATAAAGAATGCGCTCGCCATTTATTGGAAAAAAAATTAGTTACAAAATTTGTCACTATATGGCGCTGTGGCAATACAAATCAATCACTTGAACAGCGCTACAATTGTTCAATGGTGTCCTTCATTTTGGTCAACAACAGTTTCCATTCGAAGAACAGCATTTTCTACAGCAGAACGTCATGTGCTGGAATATCCAGCACATGACGTCTAATGCTGTCCTTCAGATCTTCCATAGTTGGACATCCTTCCCGATACACTTGGTTCTTAAAAAAAACCCACAACCAGAAGTAGCATGGGGGTAAGGTCCGGTGATCGGGGTGGTTAAGATGTCTGGAAACAACGGCTGATGACCCGTTCGTCTGTAAAGTGTTTCCTCAGCATTTTGGACACAACAGTGGATGTGGGGTGGCGCACCATCTTGCATGAATATGGTATCATAAAGGCACCCACGTTGTTGCAACTCTGGTATTGCGAAATTTGCCAACATTTCATAATATTGCTGTCCAGTGACGTAACAGGTGCAGGGTCTAGTCGGTGTTACCTGTTCAAAAAATATTGGGTGGTTGAGGGGGAGAAGAGAGAGTGGTAATCAATGGACACTGCTCATCGTGGACTAATGTTATCAGTGGAGTCCCTCAGGGTTCAGTGTTGGGTCCATTATTGTTTTCTGTATTTATAAATGATATTGATGATGGTATATCAAGCTTAATATCCAAGTTTACAGACGATACGAAGGTTGGCAGGGTTGTCAAGGACACTATGCTGCTGCAACAGGATCTGGAAAGGTTGAGCAGATGGGCAGAGAGGTGGCAAATGAACTTTACATTGACAAATGTGAAGTACTTACATATGGGGAAACAGCAACCCCAGAGCAACGTATCAACTCTGTGGTACTACGCTGACAGTGGTAGAGAATGAAAGGGACCTGGGGGTGGTTGTGCAGGCAGATATGAAGTTCTCTGAGCAGTGCAGACGGGCTGCAAGAGTAGCTCATGGTGTATTGTCAATGATATATATAGGAATTTTTCTAGCAGGGATAAGGAGGTGATTATTCCCTTGTATAAGGCAATGGTCAGGCCACACCTAGAGTACTGTATACAGGTCTGGAGGCCTCATTTCAAGAAGGATGTAGAGCTGCTGGAACGAGTACAGAGAAGGGCAACAAAATTAGTGAATGGAACAAAGGGGTGCTCTTACGAAGAAAGGCTTAAGTTTTGCAAATTACAGTGTCTGGAGACTAGGCACCAGCGAGGTGATCTGATAGAGGTGTATAAAGCCTTGAATGGTTTGAGCATGCTCAATGCTGATGGGATTCTGAGAGGGCATAAATTCAAATTGAGGAAAGACAGATTTAGGATAGACGTGCGGAAATTTGCCTTAAGCCAGCGGGTGGTTGGTTGGTGGAACCGACTTCCATCCCTTATTGTGGAAGTTGATAGCCTAAATAAGTTTAAGGCTCAGCTGGACAGGTATTTCGAACGAACAGAGGGGTGAAGTGGAAGTTTTTTTTTTTTTTTGCTGATGCTGCCTAAGCTTGCTTTCTTGCATCAAATGCCTATGCTAATATGGACCAATCATGAATGTGGTCCTAAATCCACACCATGACTCGAGGGTTTTCTGTTGCTCAAATGCGACTGTTGTGCGTATTCACTTGTTCATTTAAGCAGAAGTGGGCTTCATCTCTCCAAAGGATGTTCCATAGCCAAGTGATATCCACTGTCATTCGCAACTGAAGTGCGTATGTGAAACGAATATCTGCATCACCATGCTTTAGCTGCTGTAGCAGGTGCATCTTGTAAGGATAGTTCCGCAACACCTGGCGCATTACTAGCTTTACAGTGGAATACGGCGCATGTCCACTTCACGAGAAACAGCTGGCACACTTGCGCTACCACATGGAGATTGACTTGATAAATCCAAGACAGCCATAGCCACATCTTCAACACGAGAGGAGTCCACTCGTTTTCGACCTCTATCTAGTTGAACACCAAGATGTCCTGTCGCTTCAAATCTCACAATCATTTTTCGGACAGCACAAACAGTCATAACTGCACGCCTTATGCGCTTCTGACACCGGAATTCTCTGATAGGCGCAGCTGCATTTCTGCTGTTCTGATAGTACATCTTCACTAATAGCGCCTTTTCCTGCAACGTTGTTGGGATTGCTGCTGTAGTGCAGACAAACATCTACTGTATGACTTTGAAGAGACTGCATTGCTTTTATACAGTAGAGTGTAAGTGTGTGTGTGTGTGTGTGTGTGTGTGTTGTTGTCATATGGCACCAGGGGTTTCCGCCATCTCCGCGTTGCTTTCATTGTGGTGAACCAGTTCACTGGGAAATGCCAGAGATTTAAGTGTGTGGGAATTGTTCATGTGTAGTATTCTGTACCGTTGTTCATCTGGTCATTTAGCCGTGGGACCCCTATTGAGGCCCAACCTTGTCTCACTTGCGCCCCGTGGAGGCTGACCAGGAACCCGGTAGCTGTAGATTCACTCTGGCAGGTCCTGCCGCTTAATTTCCTGGGATTTCGGCGGCTAGGACCTTAAAAAAAATAAAATAATAAAAAAAATAAATTAAAATAAATATCAGAATAAAATAAATATAAAAATAAAATAAATACATAAAAAATCTGCGCTATCGTAGGAGTAATATCGGTTTGGTTTGCTAGGCCGAGTTTTGGGCGTAAGGTAATTTTATTATGTTAAGGTTTTGATGTGTGGGGTTTTCGCTATGATAAAGGTAGAGAGGGGAGGAAGACCGGAGATTGGGGGGAAAGACAGAAATATGGGGCCACTAGAGTAGATAGCCCCAGTTTCAGTGGAGCATGCCCATGCCCCACCAGAGTAGAAGTTTGGGGGTGGAGGAGAGGAAAAATAAAACGTCCTCCCCCAAGGAAGTGGGAATAATAGGTGAAGAGGGCTAGGGTGCCCTCTTCAGATCGCCATCAGGCTGTTTGCAGCTGTGTTGCGTTTAGTCTGTTCTCTACTGTCTGTGCTGCATTCTGTTCTGTTTTGTCACCCATGGGGCGAGCCCCGTCCTTACTTTTTTTTCCGTGTGATCAGCACCCTTGTCCCAGTACTGGTCCCCTGCGTAAGGTAATTTTATTATGCTGCTGTAGTGCAGCATAATAAAATTACCGTGACAGAAAACTGCAGCATAATAAAATTACGTGACAGAAAACTGAAACCCCTGCGGGGTTTCAGTTTTCTGTCCCATTTGGCGGCGATTTTTGTCAATCTCTGTGTACGTTGCTGTAGATAGCTATTAGTGTTTTTCTCCTGGTGAATAGGTCTTGCGCATACTGGGAGAGCGCCCTATATTCATCCTCAGTGTCCAGAAAGTGGTGCTCCAGTCCTTTTTGGGAGGTATCTCAACCTTGTTATTAGTAGCCCTCTGAGGTCTTCATAGTGTTGACAATCATAGACTGTGGCTCCAGCTTTCGCTTTCCCCACATATACAGTTGGGGGTCCTCAACGAGTTCGAAGCCAAACAGCTTCTCCTTGTAGGGTCCGTGTCCGGTTAATAGTGTTGCCATATGGTACCCTGGGAAGTACCACCGTGGTTGCTTTGGGTATATTTTCCGGAGGTCTGGTAGAAATCTTTTTGTTACTTCGCATTTTGTAGTGTCTGTCCACCTTCTCTGTCAAAGATCTAGGAGTTTGGTCTGGCCTAATTTTCTCGTTTTTAGGTTGCCTCCTTGGTCAGTGGTGTATCCTTGGTGGGTAGCGGCCACTCCCCTGGCCAGCAAAAACAGTAGCCCCGCCTGAACTGCCTCCAGGTACAGAGGGAGCGCTCCAGAAACTACCTCCAATGCTGGAGTACTTACCGTGCTGCAAGCGCGTGTTGTTGATAGCAGTATGGTCCTTTGGGTCATTTCTAGTTTTCTTTGGTTGACTACCAGTGTCGTTTTTGGATACCACACCGCTGCTGCGTAGGTGATTGCTGGCAGGAAGATTGTTTTATAGTAAAGCATCAGTGTTTTTTTCTTGAGTCCTCAATCTTTCCTTGTGATTCTGGTTACCAGTCCAGAGTATCCTCTGATTTTTCTTCTTATGTATTTCAGATGCGGATGGAACGTCAGGTTTTTATCTAGCATAACGCCCAGATACTTCAGTTGGCTCACAAATTTGACTGTTACATTGTTGATTTTAATTTGCCGGGGGTCGCCGTAGTTGTAGAGTCCCCTTTAGGAGGATCGATGAGGTCTTGTCTGACGATATTTTCAGCTGGTTCTTTGATGCCCATTGCTGCAGCGCCTGATTTGCCAGAGTCTCCAATTGGGTCCTGGAGTCCGCCTCTACCGTTAATGTCAAGTCTTCCGCGAAGGCGTGTGCTGGCACAGAACCCAGGTCCGTCGTCAGGAATTCAGCGAGGACCATTGTCCACAGGAGTGGCCCGATACAAGAGAGGTGCACAGAGGATGTCCGCAGGGGTCGGTGCTCAGTGGTCGGTCCTCGATGAATTCCTGACGACGGACCTGGGTTCTGTGGCAGCACACGATTACGCAAACAATATAAGTTATTTGCATAATCGTAACTAAGATAGTTATGCGCCATACAGTGAGAAATTTTGTAACTAATTTTAATTTTTTCCCAATAAATGGCGAGCGCATTCTTTATTGTAGCTGGTGTCCAAATTTCTCTTCAATACGAGCCTTAGAATTCGCTCCAGAGCCCTCTACATAGGGATACTTTAATTTTAACAACACCCTGTATTTATGGCTGGCAGTGAATACTCAAGGGGAGAGGTAGTGGATTTGGAACCGATATCCTTATAATTTTTCAGGCCCAGTAACATTTAGTTCGTCAACCATGGGCTCGACGGTATCATGCAACTTTTCACATATAACCGTTTCTGACCTTACAGCGGCCATTGGAAATTCCGCAACAGCAGTGGGATGTAATGTCTGACACTGAATGGTAAATGCTGTGTTGGACACGCGGCGATTTTACCCGTGCACTCTGTCTAACGAGGGCGGCGTACGCGAAGTGATTTCCAAAAAGAAATGCTGGAGTTGGCTATTAATGGATTTCAAAAGAGTACTTTCAAGTTGATGCAATAGGATTTCTAAATCAGTACCAAAGGAGAGCGCAGAATCCCGATTCCATGTGGCAGAGGCCGTGTAAAATATGAAAAGGTCATCTGAATGTTAGCATCAGCACTCGAATATTGTACAGGGAAAATTAGTTTGTGTCGCGGCTGTCACAACAGCCGGCATAACTGTCAGGACAGTGGGGTGCGTTGGAACCGAATCAGTTGGCAGGCAGTTGCGATGGGTGTGCAGGAGTGAGCGAGATTTGGACACATTCTGTGCTGCCTATATCAGACTTGATTTTTCAGCCGTTGGGATACTGCTTTTGCATTGAGTACAGATATGCCGAGCTCGGGACGTGGCATTGATCTTAGAAATTTTAGATCTGCCTGAACAACACTCTCCGAGGTTCCTCTTGCATGGACCATTACATATAAAAAAAATATTTTACAGTCTATTTTTTTTAGCCATTGCATATTTAGCATAATCATGATTAAATGAAGGAATACTTTACAATGAGCAGAAGTTTAAGACGCGATCAAAACTGAGGAATTACATCGTTGCAGTGGGACTGTCGCAGGAGGTGGGCGGAAAAAGCACTCAGGCTGAAGCTTAAGAACTTGCCGAACGCCGTGAGCACCAGTGAAGGTTATTATATCGGTGCAAGTAACAATGACAGCATAAGCAAAGAGTTAAAATAGACGGCAGCATATATTGAAATTAAAAATACTTATCTTTACGACGTGGACAATGACGTTGTATTCAGAGACGCCTTATAGATGAAGGTAAGGGTTTGATGATAGGATAGGGATGATCATATTTTGCAATAGCGAGGAAAAAACATAGCACCACTAAAGACACGACTTTTCACAAATGGCAGTTACCACTGTTCCAGTACATCGTTTTTCTATACCGAAATGCATATTTCTGTATGCATTTTGGTAAGTTTTCAAAATAATATCTAATTGCGATGATTATATAATCATCGGAGAAAGCAACAAATACCGCGAGGCGTCTCTGCCCCTCATAGTGCTCTTGTATGGTTGACAAAGCAACATACCACTAGGAAATACGGGCTAAATAATATTATTTTATTGTGGTATGATATGTTTGTTTGCTTTTGGTACAGTTCTGCAAGAATTGTATTAGAGAAATTAAGTAATCTACTCGTATATGCTAACTGAGCTAAATTATTTACTACAGTTTTTCAAAATGTTGAGGCAACAAGTTTTACAACAAAAAATAATTTACAACACTTGTATTTGGCTGTTGCATCCCGTAAACAAAATCTTCGGCCTCATGTACGCTGGAACCAAATACGCGGAAGTGTTCATAGTCTTCAGCAGTCTGCAACCCTTTGAAGAATGGCTAGAAAATTATCTGTTTTCAGTACGTCTTGTGTTGACCTTTAAGTAGTCCATCTTCTGTAAAGAAGCAAAATTTCATTTACTATACTGTACTTTTTTACGTGCAGTAAAAATATACACAACATAAACATGATCAAACTGACTTATGAATAAACTGTTGCTAATAACTCAAATCATTTTACTATAGATTTGCCTTGGCCGTCATTGAAACACTTTTACTGCTGTGAATAGGGCAGTATATGATGACGCTACGAGTGACAAGGCTGGCATCAAAGATTTCCTGTTGCAAAAACTGCAGCAATGCCTTCACTGTAAAAACTAAATGGCGCCTTCATTATTACGTACCACTGAAATTGCGTTATTTACGCTTCCACAATCCAATAATGAATATCACATTCTACAACTTTTTCCTAGAAAGAGAAGCACTTGCCATTAGTAATACGGCAATGGATAGTGTGAATGCGTTTTAATACAGGTGGCAGTGGGAAATCCCTGGAAACCTCCATTCTACTCTACTTCTTGAAGTATGAGCCGACCGGGCTAACCAGGTGGGTAAAGTGCCTACCTGGCAACCCAAAGGTCGCGGGTTCGAATCCTGCCTCGGGCTTGGATCAAAGTACTGCAAAAACCTTGGGAGGTGCATTATGGCCACAGAAGCTGATTCGCCAACAACTATCTTGAAGTATGATTTCTTCCACAAGAAGAAGGCGTTGCCACTCAGAGGTCAACATTGTGGAAAACAAAGGTATATATGGCGAGCAGTAATCGCCATATACGAAGCTGTTGATGATAACAGATGCCTCTTGGATATTTGGGATCGAGTTGTACAAGAAGACAAAATACTTTTAAAATAAGGGAAATTTATTGTATTTGAAGCAGCCATTACTTTTCGAACAGCTGTTGTTCTGTTAACGATTTTGCACTTAACAAAGGCTGGGAGTGAGTCAGTGAAACAAGGGTTAAGAAATTATTATTATTATTATTATTATTATTATTATTATTATCTGTTTATTTCTCTTTCGAGACACCCATAGACAGCACGTGGCTAGAGGGTGTGGTTACATTATAGTATTTACAAGCATGTTTACATGAACTTATTTACAAAATTTGGAGATGCAAAAACACAGAATATGTAGTTAATGAATTAATTGCAAATAGTTGTTAAATGCTAAATATTATTATATAAATTATTAAATTAGTCTTATTATATTTATACTTGCCGATACACATTACCAAAGATTTCTGTCCTATACATTTTGTCTGTACATAGTTTCTCTGCATCTATATTTAAATTATTAAAATAATTCACAGTATTTGCTGGGAAAAATCTCCCCAGAGAGTCCAATTGAGTCAGTTGGCACTTGAGACTTGGTTCTTCCCTCTTTATTCTCGGTCGTATCATCCGGGGGCGAGTGATCACGTTTCCCACTTTCGGCGAATCTATTCTCTCCGTTAGTAGCTTTGCCAGAGTTAAGATGTTTCTGGTTGTGATGATATACTTCCAGGGTGTGATGTCCAGATTGGCAGACAAGACCGCTCTTGAGATGGTAAACGGTTTCCCGGCAATCTTGTTTAGCCATCTCAGGAGCCAGTATTCTACTCCTAAGAAGGCCTTGATGTTGTTCTCGGAGGCCGATGACCAGATAGTCGATGCGTACAACGGAATCGGTGTAACGCATTTAAGGATGTATTGAATCATGAGATGAGGGCTTCGGAGACCGGTGAGTTCTTGTCTAGTGCTCCACAGTGCTGCGTATGTCTTTTTCCTAATGTGTTCGAAGTGAGTTTAATCCTTCATCCCACTTAAGGCCAAGGTCAACATGTGCGGGGGAATTTTGGATTCTGGTATTGTTCACAAAAATCGTAATTTCATTTTTCTTCTTTTTGTTGGTGAAGGTCATTTGGGCAGTTTTCCTTTCATTAAGTTTCAGGCCAATGTAGTGCAGATATTCTTCTAGCTTCTTGATTGCCTTGTTTGCTTCCTCTGATAGATGGGGTGCAGTTTCTTGTTCTTTAGATGTTACAAAAAATTTCAAATCGTCAGCATATGTAATAAATTGTTCACAGTTTTGAGCTAAAAATGGGGCTAGTGCTATTGCAAAGAAAGTGGCGGACAATACGCCCCCTTGAGGTACACCCCTGGAGATACAGTAAGATGCTGTTTGTTTCCCGTTTATTGCGATAATTTGTCTTTCTTGAAGGGTGTTAGTGAGAATGCTTAAAGTGCTTCCTGAAATGAGGAAATACTCCTTGAGGATTACTGTTATAGCTGGGATTGAGACGTTGTCGAAGGCTGCTGCAACATCCAGAAAAACGATGTCCAACTGTTGTTTATTGTTTAAAGCTAGCTGTATTCGGAGTAGAGTCTCCATTAAATTAGTAATAGTCGACCTTCGAGGAAGCACAGAATGTAAGTATTCTGGCCTGTCCCCAAAGCAGTGCTGACTGATGGTGCTCAGGATTGCTTTTTCAAATATTTTTTGAAATTTATTACTCTCTCTCTTTCTAGGATAGAAATATCTGAAGCACTATGTCAAAGTACGGTCTACGGACAAACAGCATATCTTTCACTCATAAGTAATATTCCATTTTGTTGAAGTTCAATAAAAAAAAAAAAAATTCCAGACAGTAGTGTTAGGCAGCAGGACGTAATTATAGGCAAATATTATCACACTTCAGTTTAACTTGCAGACTTTTTTTTGCTCATTTGATAAACTGAGTTGTGCAGCTGCACAGGGGATTATCACGGAAGTCGCTTCCTGATTATGCATATCGAGTGTAATCAGCGGCTGTACTTTTATCAGGACTTACAGATAAGTGATGTTGCAGGCAAATGTGAATGGAGATATATACAGTGCTTCTAAAAAGTTCCTGTAATACTTGCAGTAGGCATTAAGTAAAAATATTCACCACCCTGAACATGATTAAACTGTTATCAATTAACTGCTGCTAATAACTCAAATCGTTTTACTGTAGATATGTCTTAGCCCGGTATCAAAACACTTTTACTGTTTTGAATAGGGCAATATGATAACATTATGAATGACCATTTTGTGCACCGCAGCTAGCATACAGAAAAAAGTGCTGTGATTTAATTCTGAAGGAATAAAAAGCTTCAAAGAGCATGGCTTTTCTATGGTTTTATAATAGCTATTGAAAATTGTCAGACGTTTTTCATAACTGGTAAGGGAAGATAGCAATTTGATTTTATTTGTGCAAGGAAAGAACGATTGATCGTTTTTTTCCTAGACTAAGCTTAAGCTAATAAACTAATTAAGGTCAGGGAAACGAAAAATTGAAGGCGTCAGCAATAGTTAGAAGGTAAGGAAAATAGATATGCATTTAGCACAGCGGTTCAGTCACCGGGAATAGAAGTGCATCTCACCTATATGGTGTTTTTTTTTTTTTTTTTTTTTGCTTTAATATCGAAGAGCTGAAGTGGAAACATGTTCAAACAATGATGTCTCCTGATTATTATGTGAATAGTTTGTCTTTACATGCTAACACACATGACTGGGGATATTTTTATTTTGACCCACTTAGATTACACAAATCACTGCGTTTAGTGTTTGGGCAATTGTTGAAATATCACATGCCAAATTAAGCGAACTTTCAAAAATGCAAAGCTAGAAAAAATTACTTATCTGTAAATAGTGATGTATTCACGACTACTTTTGGTTCGCCAATTGGTTCCATCGTCCAACGTTCGCACACGTTGGACGATGGAACCAATCCTTGATCTGGAACAAAGTTGAGCGGGTAAATAGTTTTTTTTTTTTTTTTTTTTTATTTATTAATGTTGTTGATTGGTTTTATCAATATTCATGTTGAGAAGGAAGAACACTGGCATATGATCAGTTCGTAATGTTCTCAGTCGGCTCTATAATACAGTACCAACTAAACACTGGGGAGAGCTCATTTGGAGAGATGTGGGTTCGATTTCGTCGGTGATCGAAAGACTTGCTATTGAGACTGCAATTAGCCAATCTGAGGAGGTGGAAGTGGGGTTTTCTCCTTGAGTTATCCAGGATTTTCAGCCCGCGCAACATGCAAAGAGACCAGTGAACACTTCTACAGACAAATACACAATAGGGATATGAACGACAAACTCCGCTGCTGTTAAATAATAATTTGAATTTGATCCGAATCGCAATGAATTTTTGACGAGTGTTTTTCAGTGAATGTTAATGTGCAGTCGAATTGGTTTATACTTTAATATACATTTAACGTACCTTCTGCAGAAACCAGTTCAACTCTAGACTGTAATGAGGAAGAGTGTGAAATAAACAGAGGGGTGGCTATAATTCGTGCATAATCTGTTGCGATGAGGAGTTACAACCAAATGGAAAGGGGTGATGTTGTGCGATTCTCATTATACGCTCCGTTAAAAATTGTTTTATGATGATGTACCTCATCAGCTATTCCATATCATTTATTCCATTACATTAGTTATTATTATAATAAGGCGCAATTTGATTGAGAAACAAGTTCTTTTCATACCACTGTTATGGTTTCACAGCTACACTTTTGGCGCACTATAGCCTTAGATGCTGATGCGCCATAAAAATCCTAATAACCAACCAACCAGCTACACTTTCCAAAGGTTTTCTTCCATTTTTTTTTGACGCCGATACACTGTGTACATGCTGAAAATAATTTGACATCCCACCAAATATTTTAAATTATGCTACGTCTGTACTCTTCTTCACGTTATCTTCAGATTGATGGTGAATGCAACGGTACGCAAATTTCTTTGTTTTGCGCAAAAACATGTAGACAAGAGTAAGGTAAAGTAAAGATGGGCCGTACTGTGCATGTGTTTAACCAATACTATAGTATATGAAATTAATTACTTCAGTTATTTGTTTTTAAAGAGAGAAAAGATGTCCAGAGCTGGGCGGCCGCCTTCAAAAGAAAAAAATCTCGATTCAGAGCACACCGGCTGCGAAGTATAAAGCTCATGAAGAAATTAATGTACATTTTAATAAATTTAATACATTACTCGATAATGTATTTAATTGTAATGCATATATGCAGTGAAAGGAAATTTAAGCGAAAACAATACTGATATGATGACAGCATTTCGCGACACCCTTTGGGACAGGACATCCACTTTCGGAAGTTCTGGTTTACAGCCATTAATACTAAAATGATTTAAAACTCTTTAAATCATTAAAATAAAAAAATAAAATAAAATAAAACTCTTTAATGATTTCAACTTCGTTCATTGGGCGAAACAATTTCTTTATTTGTGTTAGCAATGTTTTAAATTCTGTCTTATCATATTGGAGCAGAAAGTATAATAAATATGACTAATATAATAAGACAACTGTTATATCTAAATTCCCCATAATTTTAAATGGGCTTCATTGCAAGTTTATCCATATTACCTGCGCATTTCTTTTTGGGTGTTTTAAACTAATAAGGTGAAAATGTAGAATAGCTAGGATGAAATGCAGAGCCTCAGTTTTCCTTCGTATTTTTTTCTTTTCATTTTGTTTAAATATCAATAATCAGATATTCACTTCCTAACGCTATTTGATGAAATAAATCTTTTCAGCTGATCTAACACTTTTCCCTGTGCTTGTCTGGCGAGTTAAGATAGTTGAATGTCCAAATGATAGTTGAATGAAATGGAGTGGAAAAGCGAATAGTATCGAGATAAAATGAGACCATTTCACATAAATGTCAGCAGACCAAAATATAGCTGTTGTTTGTTATCGGTAAACTACAGTGTTGATGACACTGGAAATGCCGTTACAGCAATCGCGAGTGTCCGAATAAGAGTTTTCGAAAGATTACATTAGCTATTATTACCAGAGAAAAGGAGCTCTTTATGGTGGATCAATATGTCCTCACAGCGAGAATGTGCTTTTATTTCAATCCCAAACGAATTATTCAAATACTTATACTGTTAATAGTAACTTTCAGATATATGGAAAAATATTTATAGTAAGGTAAAAACGAAACAGCAGCTTATGACACACTGTCTAGACAAGTAGTATGGGAACATGTTTGCACTTGGATTTTTCACCTAATTGATCTCTGAATATGAATGTGCTCCACTTAGATGTTCGTTAGAAAGCAAAAAAAAAAACATAATAATAATAAATAAAATAATAATAATTTATTAAAGTGTCCACCAAAATTCAACCGAAAAAGATTAGGTGAAATTTCATGACTTGTATGCTACTTTCAGTTGCTGAAATTTCAGTTCTTTGGTACAATAATAATAATAATAATAATAATAAATATTTCAGTTGTAACGAAAAAACAGGAAGGAGAAAACCTGAATTATTGCAGTTAATGGCAGATAGGCCGATTTCAACTGAAATCGGCCTATCTGCCATATGCTCACTGGTGCTATTACAGGTTCTTTTGGAGTGTAAAAAGCTCAATACATTCAGGAATTATCATTTTAAATGCACCTTGAGTGATTAATTTCACATTAGATAGTTTATAATAATTAGAAATCAGATATGGTACATGAAGCTGAACAAGAGCTTTTACTCTCAGTACCGTTGGTTGGTTTGAGTTGTAGAATAGACATAGAGATTAACTAAGGCTGCCGTATCTCCGTATATTATGTTTCTTAATTAAGTGCATTCTATTGTGGAGCCCCTTAACAGGATGAAAAACCCAAGTGTTCTGGAACAGAACCCATGCTCTTGAAGTTTGATTAGCTTGGTTGCGATGTGAAAAGAGGGCTTCTACTCCTCTCATATAGACAAGAGGTCAGTCAAACCAAGGTCTTTCTCATAGTAGTCGTAAGCGTTGTGCCAGTCGCGAAGGCCATGAAACAAGAACGATAATAATGCTGTTCGTGGGCCAAGTTAATCGTTAGCTCGTTACGAAGGTAGTATAGTAGGTCAGTGTTGTTCACGCAAGATGTTTGCACTACTGTAGAGATAGTGGGAAACAGTGTGGGGGAATAGTGAAGTCGTTGTGTGTTCAGCAAGTAGTGTATGTTCGAGTGGCTAATGTAAGGTTACTATCACAATTCTTTTACATCCTTTGGAAAAGGACCTGGATTCGACTTTTTGCACACTGGTGGCCTAGATAAACGGTCTCTTGGGAAGTTTTCCTGACGCTGAAAAAAGTCGCATTGTATAACAATCTTTGCGCACTAAGTTATTATAATTATTTGTATGATTTCCATACTGCTTTACTCAATTAAATATGAGATCAGGAATTTATCATTGGGAGCGTTGCTAGAGAACTGTATAGCACATTAAGTGATGTTCTTCAGTATGTTTTTGACTTGGCGCATTATGGCCAAAGTTGCTAACACCAAATAAACAACCAACCAACGACTCATCAAAATGAATATATATAATTTTTCATTCCGTTTAAACAGTTTATTAAAATGCACATATTTACCTAAAGGTATTTATAATAGATTAGTCAATAATTATCTATGGAATGCTCAAATATTGTGATCATTACATGTGCAACTAGAAGTTGTTGTTGTTTGGTTTTTAGGAGCATTAGCAACTAAGGCCATATTGCTCCGACAACTAGAAGTAAAGCCTTTTACATGCAAAACTGCATTATTAAGTAAGATGTATGAAGTAGGAAAGAAAAACATTATGCTTATAAAATATATCATTGCACATATTTAAAGTTTAGCCTTATACTGTGTATTCTTGTCTCCATTAACAAAAATAAGGCTAAACTTTAAATATGTGCAATGATATATTTTATAAGCATAATGTTTTTCTTTCCTACTTCATACATCTTACTTAATAATGCAGTTTTGCATGTAAAAGGCTTTACTTCTAGTTGTCGGAGCAATATGGCCTTAGTTGCTAATGCTCCTAAAATTGAGCTGAAGACGTATTTTTATTTCAGAGATGTACAATTTCGTTATGTTAAAATCCATCTCTATCGGCCACGAAGTTAGCACTGGTTAAGCTTGTCGTTACACAATACTTCTCGTCCCTGAGCTAGAAATTTCAGACTGTTATGTTCTCATTAGTCCAAGCCATCCTTTAGAAACTGGTGCATTAAAATATCGTCTCAAAAAAGCAGAGAAATTTGCAAAACGGCATCGTTACTCTAACGTCTCAAGCGGAATTCTTCACAACCAGTTTCCTAGCCTTGCACTTTGGGTGATCCTTCCTAATCTTTCCTCCACAGATCGGCTGACTGCAACTTCGATTGAAGCAGCCATTAAACATTTCTTCAATCGTCGATAGGATTCAGGCTCACTATACTGTCATGGAGGTGAATTTCAAGACTAAGGAAGCAAATAATTTTCCTTTATTTTGTTTTATTTGCTTTATCTTGACTGTGAGCAAATTTCATGAGGTTTTTTTTTTTTTTTAAGTACCGTAGCATACCGTAGATGGTCTCGGCGGATGGGTGCGCTCCCTACCCCAAATGCGTTTTCGTCCGCATACAAGCAGTGTTACCATTGAATTGACTCACTACCGATTACCTGTTTCCTTATGGCTTGGATTAGTCGCGATAAAAATTCTAAATAAGCCAGCCCAACCTACTTAATTTCTGACGATCTAGTGAACTCTTTGTACTCAGTTATAGAACCTTTTCTCTTCTATTCCTGATATTCTTGATGATTTTAAATGCCGGACGTGGAAGAAAACTATTGATTAGTGGCCACCCTTATTAGAAATTTACAAACTTTCTAGTCAAGCCGTGTGTAAATAACTTAATTCTATTTCCCAGACCGTGCGAGTTCATTTTTACTTTGGAACTTTCTCTTTGAGCTTAAACCTGATGACTGAGTTCTCCCTTGGCGAAATACTATAAATTTCTGTTGATGCTACTTTTAATTTAAGTCTTACATGCCAAACCGTTTCTGGGTAATTATAATTTTATATTAGCTGATTGGCTTTTCTCGAAACTTGTAATTGGCATTTGCTCTCTGAACAGACTTACTCGGTCTAAATCAGATCAAGAATATATTCTTTAATTCTGTTCTGGTATGACCTGAACTGGAGTTTTACTTTAAAGGCATGTAATCGTTAGATCTTGACGGCGAAATGATTTTATAATTAAACTTAAATAAATGTTTAATTAAGAAACGACTCGACTGAATGACGTAATGATCGTGTTGTGATGTGTGAGTGTCGCAAGTTGGCCGTTTACGTGTTATGTAGATGGAAGTAAATCTCAAATCATTAATATTTTGCTTAGATGAATTAATTCACTGTGGCTACGCATCTTGTTGTTTTCTACGAACTCAAACCCAATTATGAATGCACAGCTGTTTTTCAAATTTGTTCAGTTTGTTTGTCAAAAAATTATCCATATGAAATGATGATAGTATGAATGGAAATGAGAGTGAAATGGCTTAATGGGGATAGATGGATCAATTAAATCAACTACTAAACATTAAAACGATATTTTTTACAAATAAGAAATTAATGAGAAATTGATTAAATTGGAGGCTAATAAACACAAAATTTAATTTGACTAAAAAAGGTAGCTCATTAATTAAAATTCATGTACACAATAAAAATTTACCATCAGAATCGATTATAATTGTAGCTTCATTTCAATTACGTTTAATCCTCATTAATGAATAAAGAAAAAAAAATGCTATCTTATAACACGTCGTAAAATGACAGGTAAAACAAAAAAAAAAAAAAAAAAATGGAGTTGAATTATTGAGATCAATTTCGTATTTTAAGATCCGTTAAAAATTTGGTTAACAGATGATTTAGAAGAAAAAGTTGCGTCTTCTTTCTCAATAAAGAAACGGCGCATGAATGCACACAATTACTTTTTCTGTTAATTTTTGTCATTTTCTCGTTTGTTATTAACTCAAGATCTAGCTGCTTAATGTTTTTAATGTTTTGCGCGAATAATAGTTAGAAACTGAGCGAATTTATTGAAAAATTCTCTCTGTTACCGGAATTTTTAAAAATAATTTTCCGTTCATCATAGTGTGCATAGAGTTAGGATCAGGTGCCACCTGTGGTTTCCCACATCTGCGTCATATATACACTGTGAAGAAATACAGTACTACTGTAGTTGCCAGAAAAGTGTTGTGTGTTGGATGTGTAGTGTTGGGTTCTGTTGTGTGTGTCCTGGCATTGGGCCGCAGGACCCCTGGTGGAACCCCACGTTGCCCAAACACACCACTAGGAGGTAGCCAGGCCGCCAATAATTCTCTGACTAGTCTCCGTCAGGGTCTCCTCAGCGGAGACAAAGTTTAAAAAAAAAAAAAAAACAGATTAAAAAAAATAACAAATAAAAAAAAAAGGATTAAATAGAGTGAGGTAGTACAGAGGAAGAGAGGGAATGAAGGCACCTCCAACCTCTCAATGGACACTCAGTCCATCAGGCGAAGGCGAAGAAAGGGGAAGGAATGGGGCTGAAAGTAACTGTACAAGGAAGCACAGATAGGATTGCCATTTGGCGCCTCTATCAAGTCAGCATGGTGTCCAATCCAATCGTCGGATAGTCGTCCGTTTGATGGTGTGACGGTCAAGTTCATTACTATCTAGTCTGGATGGAAGTCCATCATGGTCTCAAACCGTCTGTCTTTCTTGGGACCGTTGTGGTGCCGGTACAGGAACTGTAGATAAGGATTTCCTTCGGCTGAAGAGCTCATGTGCAAAACGCGTAAAAGCTGTATATTCCTCCCTACTATCAAGCAGGTGAGTATGTAGGTCAGAGAAGTGATGAAAGTGCAGCGGAGATCCTCATACAGGGGGCAGTCGTACATAAGGTTCAACCAACTCCCAGTCCCACCACAGGTGCAAATGGGATCATCGATGATTCCCAGGGCCGTCAGTTTGCCTTTTAATGCTCCATGGCCAGTTAACAGGTATGTAGCATAAAGGCCAGGTGAAAACCAGGGGGGAAGCCTGGGGAACACCCTGTTCATGTAAGGGAAGAACTTTCTACTGATTTCACCTTTGTTGGAAGTAGATCATCTCACTTGACACGACTGCTGCAGATGCGTGAGGAGACTTTTCTTTTTGCTGTTCTGTCGTTTTCGGGGAGGGAGGGTCTGCTGTGAAGTCGAGGATGGGCTTGGAATTTGCTTTGGAGAGGTGGAAGAGTAGTCCACAGCAGACCACCTCCAGGTGCAGTGGCATGGTGCCTGCCAGGATTTGCAGAGCATGGATACTGACAGTGCAGCAGGCACGGGTAGTAGCGAGCAGGATGTTCCTTTGCAGAGAGTCGAGGATTCTTCTACCAGTAACAGTGATGGCTTTCGGGTACCAGATGCCTGCTGCGTACGTTATAATCCGCGTAAATACCCCTTTATAGAATAAGGACAGAGCGTACCTATTGTGTCCCCAGTCCCGTCTGGAGACCCTGGTGGCAAGGGCGGTGTAATTGCGTATCTTTCTTCTTAGGTATTTAAGATCTGGCTGGAAATTTAGTTTGCTGTCAAGGATAACTCCTAGATACCAAAGTTGAGGGGAGAATTTTATGGTCCTGTCGTCAATTTTTATCTGTGGCGGTCTGGCTTCATTGAGACTTCCTTTGAGAAGAATAGAATCTGTTTTGTTGGCAGAGATGGTGAGGTTGTGGTGTTTAGCCCAGTCCTGTAGTTTGTGTAGTGCATTATTCGCCAAAGTCTCCAGTCGTGCCCTAGAATCGCCGGTAACGGTGAAAATAAGATCATCTGCATAGGCCTGGTAGGTGACCTCTCCCAGGTCCATGCCAAGGAATTCATCAAGGACAAGATTCCACAAGAATGGGCCCAGAACCGAGTCCTGTGGGCATCCTCTGTAGACCTCTCTGGTGATTTTCATATATGGAGCAATGATAGTGATTGACCTGTTGTAAAGGTAGCTTTTGTTTGAGTTATATAGGTTTACTGGAAGCTTTGATTGCCACCAAAGTGAGTCGAACGCCGCAGCAAATTCGACAGAGATAACCAGAAAGTATTTCTTTTGGGTGATTCCTACTGCTTCAAGGAGATTTTGGAGTGCCTCGTTTTGAATCCAAATTGTCTGTGAGAAGCCATATTTGCATTGTTGTAGTGTTTGAGAGGTCTGTAGTAGAGTAGTAGCCTTTCATAGAGTTTACTAAGTACCTACAGGAAAGTAATGGGACGGTAGGAGTTCAGGTGGTTTCGTCGGTTCCTTCAGGATTAATTTTACGTTGGCCGACTTCCAATCTATTGGTATTGACCATCACGTAGACAGGTATTACATGAAGTATTAACTCGGGGGGGGGGGACACTCCACTGTTTCATTTATAATCTCCGGCTCCAGCAGGTCCAGTCCTGGGCATTTCCTGTCTTTGATTAGGGCCTCAGCAGTTTGTAGTTCCCCTAAGTCAAAGAGAGATTCCTGCTCTTCAGTGTGGTAAGTCTCATTCTCTGCACAGAGAGATTTTTGTTCCTGAATGATTGGATTTGTTGCTGGTTGTAGAATGGTGTCCAAAATGTTTGTTATGGATTGCCAGGTGGTTGCTTCCGTACCTTATAATGACTTGGTTGCAGTGGAGACCTCTCTCTTGGGTAGTTTGTTTGTGGTGACCTTGTACACCACTCCCCAGGGGTCGGTGTTGCCAGGATTCTTGTTTAAGTTTGCGGATCAGGGCTGTGTACTGGTTTCGCACCTCCCTGTAGTTCTGTCTGAGCGCCTCCACTTCCCGTGCCGGCCAGGTCCTCCGGGAACACTAGAAAGTCTTTCTTCTTATAATGACTTCTCAGCACAACCTATGCAGCTCTGAGTTCCACCAGGGCTTTGCGCCAGGGGAAGGGTTTTTCCTTTTGATTGCCAAGTTGCAGGCGGTTGGGATCAGATCAGCGACTTTGTCTTTGGAGGGCATCTGCATTGTCAGGAAGTAAGTTGGATTGGGTCTCATTAGTTAGGGTTGGCTTGAAGATGTTCCAGTTCGCCTTTTCAATTGCGTATCTATTTAACATGACTCGTATGGCTGGGGATCTAGCTAGAGATCGGTTTAGCTGGAAGGAAATAATCCTATGATCTGATTTAGTCCACGCCTCGTTGATCTTCCAGTTGGAAATGTTGCCGACAATGTTCCTTGAGGCCATAGTGATATCAATGATGGCCTCCCACAGGGTGTTTGAGAAGGTAGTAGGATTGTTCGGTTGGTTAATGACTGTCACAGTCGAGTTTGCCAGGAAGTGTTCCAGGCGTTGTACATTTGCAGTGCTCCTCCTATCTGGTGTCAATTGCCAATCACCGGTCTGGCATAGTAGTACTATGCCAGACCGGTGATTGGCAATTGACATCGGCTCCGATGATGATTTTTGCGTTTGGCAGAGTTCTCAGGACATCTTCCAGGTATCTGATAGCCTAGGTAATCTCTTCGCCTGGTCTACAGTATAAGGACACCGCATAAAAGGATCCCGTAGAGCTGATCAGGTGGGAACAGGCAACCCAGGCTGTACATAGTGCTGAGATTTTAGTTGCTGTGATTTCTGGATTTTGAATAACTATTGCAGCCCAGGGGGGGTATCCTGGTCTGTTCGAATTATTTTGTAGGTCAGAGGGTAACCTCTAACCTGCCTCGTGTGAGTGTATGGTTCCTGTATAATGAGAATATCTGCATCTTCTTCGTCTGCCTTGATTCTTATCTGATCGGCCACCGCCCTCTGTACGAGGGCGGTGGCCGATAATTTGAAAAAATTATCGGCCACCGCCGTGGTGTTAATTTGAAAAAATTTATTAACTCCGTAGTTATATCCTTTAGGCTGTGAGCCCATAATCGGTTTTCATCTGGTATAAACTCTTGGCGTTTATAGGATGGACAGGTATTGTCCTGAATAGAGTGGTGGGGGTCTAGTTTATTACTTTTACAATTTGCACAGATAGGCTCAGATCCCTTGTTAGGGCATGTGTTGTATTCATGTCCTTTCTCAGCGCAGTGGCTACAGGTCCTGACAGCCTGGGCACAGGTGTGTGAAATGTGCCCGAACTTGCAGCATTTATAGCATCTTGGGACAGTCACGTGCTCCCTGAAGCGGTGACTGCCCCAGTTAATATAGATCCTCGTTTGATCTTTTAAGATAGGCCAGACAATCGGCGCTAGTTCCACTATCCAGTTTACTCCATTTCCGACTCTTGACTTGGTTGAGTATCTGGGCATAATAAGGTCACTCGTGTCCAGGTCCGGGAGATGTCCTTGCACATTACGTCGGTATATTTCATCGGTGATCTCGGAGGGGGTGATGTCTTTATCTACGTCGAAGATGACAATTGACGGCCCTTTTCTTTTGGGGGCCGCAGCAGTGAGGCCTAGCGTTTGGATCTTTGGGTTTTCCATAATTTCTGGGGCTTCCTCCCTGGTTTCAGTCTCTATGATCACTCCCACTGTTTTCCTTATACTTTTGATTTTAGTGGTTTTCAGTTCTTCATTTAGATTTTTCATAACGTGGTTTTTGATGTCTTCGCTTGTTTGCGGAGTATCCTGCATCGTTGGTCTTAAAACGACCAGGTTTGGCTGTTTGATCAATGTCTTCTTCCCCAAGGGGGTCCACTTGCTTTTGGTAGCTGTGTCCCATTGGGTGCAGTCCTCAGCGCGTCTGCATACGAGGGGCGCGATGTGGCATTTGGTTGCCCCGCTCGTCTACGTAGGCCTCCAACTTGGCCTTAGCCCTTTCCTGTTCTGCGTGCTGGGTTACTATTATAGTATGCAAGACACAGTCTTACAAGTAAAATTAAATATCGATATAATTAAAGAAAGAATTCTAGATAGTGATATTATAGACCTTACAAGAAAACACTTAAAATCACAAATATTGTCTAAGATAATGGGTCTCACGCTAATGGAATTAATTTAAGAGAAGGTTAAATTTAATGTACAAGCAAATATACCGTGAAAATAAACATTAGAAAGAAATATACGATCAGCGCCCACTACCTGAAGCAGCAAGTGTAGATAGTGAGACGGAACAGTGGGGGTTTAATTGATGGCATGGCAAAAGGGACGGACTGCTCCGGAGATTACAATAAGGGTACCAGGTGTAAGCGTTTTTGTTTATTGCAAACAGAGCGGGTGGGGTAATTTTAAAATAAGGCAAGACGAATCAAGTAAATGGACGCAGATGTTTTCCGGATGGGTTCCGAGCTCCAGAAATTTCTGGTCATTTCTAGAAGGATCGAGAATTCTCTGGAAAACGGAAGTTCTTTCTACACCGGAAGGAGCTCGACCGTCCTGTCATGTGGAATAGGCAAATGAAAATGGAGATGATGATGGTCAGATAGAAATGATTGGTTGAGAAAGGGAGGGGCGTTACGAAATTTTGGGAAATAAAAAGGCCGAGTTAAAGGGATAATGAAGTTTTTTCGGAGAGGCATGTTTTAGATGGAGTGATGAAAGTTTTTTTTTTCGGACGTATGATTAAAGTTTTTTCGGAGGTAGGCTCGAGAAACAGTCCCCGGAAGTAATCCACCAGTAGAACCAGTTATGGTGAGTTGACTAAGTCCTGATAGTGTTAGTAAGGTATAGCTAAGTTACTGTAAAGGGAACTTTCTCGAGATGGAAATTAGAAGTCGGAAAGCGTCCACTGAGAGATATTTTTAGAAGGAGGACAGCGAGATAATGCTTATGGAAGAACACCGGACCGTCTTCTAGCCTACAGAAAGAAATTAAGTAATGGGAAGTGACTCCTATTGAATGACCCAGCACAGCAAAGAAGGATATGATCGGCAAAGCGAATAGTGTTGCTGGCAGAAGTAAGCAGTCCGGAATCGGAGAAGAGCATTTCCAAACCAATGGTGGACCCCGATGCAGAGCCGAAAGTCACAGGCCAAACATTGTATTAGCAGTAGGATTCAAATCCCCAGAAGTAAGTGATTAAACAACGTAATTGCAAAGGACTGCAGGGAAGATTAGATAAATATTAAGTGAGATTTAGTAATAAAACAGGCCTACGTGCTCTGGATTCATAATGCGAAAATTTATTTTTATTTTGTTACACAGAGCATTAATAAAACTACAATAAATAAATTAGCTTTCGGCTGGGTGGCAGCCTTCATCGCCTTCTAATTCCGTTATATAAAGTATTTTAATCCGATGAAGGCTGCCACCCAGCCGAAAGCTAATTTATTTATTGTAGTTTTATTAATGCTCTGTGTAACAAAATAAATTTTCGCAGTGAGATTTAGGGAAACATACAGTTAACTCAGTGCATGTTGTATAGATTAGCAAAGAAATATTGTAGAATTAGTTTAACGAAGGATTGATTATAGTTATGGTTTATTTGCTAATTAATTAATGGAAGGAAGTTAATAATGTTGGACGGGTTAACCTATAAAGCAGGTACAGTGGTATGTTACTTATATAATATTACTGAAGTAGAGAAATTAGTTGCTAAATGCTGAAGTTTACCTGAGAGGATGAAGAAATAAATAAACCAATGTATATTTCATTAACATGTAATTTTAATGTATTAGGGTGAGAATAGAATAGAATAATGTGTAAAGTGGGCATTAAATTCCAGAAGAAGAACTGTGTTAACCATGAAGAAGAATGTGAGATTGTGATAGATAAGTATGATTAATAAATAAAAAAATGTCAACTGTATTTAAGAAAGAGTTAGGTGAAACTGATCGTAGGAATGTGTTAGTTGCCGAATATTAAGAAGATGATGATAGGAGAGCCTAATGACCAGGAACGTAATCCATGCCATGTACCTATATATGAAGTGAATAATGTGTAATGAATTGCTTGATCTTTTATTTGTAATTATGTATAATAAACTAATTGTATCTAACTTAATGCAAATAGTGTTTGGTCATTTCTGAACACACAAAAAAAAAAAAAAAAAAAAATCCAAAGGAGGAGTGCACTAATATAGGAACTCCCACAGGACCGGAATTCTTCTGTGAGATAACTAGTCAGATGCAAAGTGGGGATTTTTAAGAATATAAATAATAATAAATACTATAGTAATAATATAAACAAAAAAAAAAAAAAAAATATATATATATATATATATATATATATAATAAATAATAATAAAACGCCACCCCAACAAGTATCCAGTTTTATCTAAATTGTCACGATTTCACAACAGTAACCGGTGGTGATTCTACAATTTGATTTGGACATTAAATTCTCTAGTTGAGTGCGCAGCGCAAACATCTATTCGAGAGCTGTTCCTTCCGGTAGTGAAGAGTTCAGGGGTGGGATAGTCTTGCTTTGTCCCCTTCTCAGCGTTTTCCGTTTGTGAGCACTGGTTGTCTTGTACTTTCAATCCACTAGCACTCCTAGTCTCTCGGTCAGTCTTAGAGGCAGGGCCTGTCTTTGCATTTTCATATTGTCTGGGTCATCGTCAGGGGTTATATTTACCTGAACTGAGTACTCTTCTTGCTTACTGCCAGCTTCAGATTGGCTTTGTTTACTAAGCTGGCTGATATACACATGACTGTCACTGACGTGTCGCCTTCTAATTCCGTTATATAAAACTTGCTCTCGTGAAGTAACTAAATTAATGGATGCTTCTTCGTAGTTGCTATTAATTTCGGCGATGTCATTTGCAGGCGATTTTACCTGCGTGATATAATCGTTATCGTGAATTGGTTTGGAGGAGGAAGGTGTTTTATGCTCGCTGGCTATTTTCACGATCTCGTGATTGCTCAGTGATTTTTTTGCCATCTGGTCCTTTAGTGTAGTTCCGTCCGCAATGTTGTTTGGCACACCACACAGTATTTCATTCTCATTACTTGCCCCTAAGTTGCCGTGAGACAGATCCTTATTTCGGATTGTCATGGACTTAGAGGTCTGGCAGTTGTTTGTTTCTGGCAATTCAAGAGATGAGACCGACTTTTTGGGGGGTTTGCAGCATTCCCCTAAAAAAGAACTCCGGGATTTTGCTGGCAGTTTATTTTTGTGCGCCATGTTGCTGTAGGAACGGCAAATAAGGTTATTGCACCCGGTGCATTTGATATGAGAGTTTGAATCTACGTTTCTTTCCGTTCTACATAGCTGACAGATACCAGTCTTGTTATTGCGACGTATACGCTTGTTTACACTTGACATTGTTTAGCTGTATATTTGATCGCGACTAAAGATAGGGACAATGAGTCAAACAAGAGAGGGAATGCAGAAGTTCCCTAGGGACGTGGGTTATTTCCGAAGGACTGAATGCTAACAGGTGTATTGCTCGAGGCGCTTGGTCGCGACTAAACGGTGCACATTGGCAGATAGGCAACAGCAAAGAGAAAGGCAAAATACACGAAGTACAGCTAGCCTAGGTAAGAATACAGTAGAGTCCACCATTATGTACTACAGTACAAATTGATATCCAAAAAGCAAATTAAAAATTACTTAACTGCATCTTCCGATCTAACGTTGAAAATGTTCTCAGCTGGTGAAGATGAACTTGAGTAATCACTCAGAGCTATAGCATATCACTAAACAGCGTTAGAGCTAATGAATTTTAGTTAAATTTAAGAGCACAAATTAACACATAGCTACGTACTCGCCACCTAGCGGTAATCTTCATTTTCCGTTAATCAATGTATTATGTTAAGACATGCTTTTTTCCAGTCCACATTCCCCTAGAAGCCACAGTACAAGTGTCATACAGCCGCATGCGGTTCGTGAGCTTGCGAGTAATTGGCAATTTTCGGTTTATATAATAGTGGCAGAAATATTGCAATTAAATTGGACGAATCTGAGACTGATTCGGCCAACCGATCTATTACAGAATGTCAAACCTGTTCTCGAATACGTTTACTGACGATGTTGGCCTCAGGTTTTGCATCTACAGAGATTAATTCGATCATTGAAAAAAAGTCTTAACCAAGTAATTTAACCACGTGATATTAATATAGTTGGGTAAGGACGTTGGTAGCTATTTTCCATAGAATTATACTCTTAATAAAGACCACGTGAATATTAAGAGTTTATTCAGTTAATAACTAAATTACAATACTTAATATATAGGTGACATTTCGGGAACCTTGGCGGTACCCATCGTCATACCTTATATTGGCTGTTACCAGCCCCTTGCTTGCCGAGTGTCTAGATTCCTACTGTGCATTCTGATGCACAGAAGGGATCTTTGACACTCGGCAAGCAGGAGGCTGACAACAGCAGTTATATGGTATGATCATGGGCGAGGTTCCTGAAATGTCACCTTAATGTATAGGGATTTAGTTGTTAACTGAATAAAACTGTCTTAATATTCACGTGGTATAAGAGTGGTTATTCCTAAGAGCATGGTATTAACCACAATTTAATGAGTTAATTTTTATATAAGAAATTGAGTAATCCATGTCTTTGTGCAAATGAATAGCAGAAATTGTAAATTAGGATATCATAAGTACAATAACAGCAGTCGAATAAGTAGTGTAACGGATGAAAAGTTTCATGTGTGCTCGTACTTTAGCGTACGAAGGAGTGTGTGTTACTGCAAAAGCCGGAAATTGCGAGTAATTAGTTTGTTTTACTTAGTTTTAGTTTGTTTGTTTAATTAGTAATTAGTTTTTACATAGCTGTTTGGTAATCCTAGGATTTATCAGTTTGTATTGGTAAAAGTCCTAAATATTAGTTCACTTTATTTCTAACTCTTTTAACACTTTAATATTGTAGGTTTGTTTTGGTAAATGGGTGATGAAGGTGATATTTGAAAACTAATAATTCAAAATACTCGAAATTTACGAGTATAGTTATGATTTCTTGCCTAATACTGTATGTTAATATCTTATTTGTTAATACATCGTATAGGCCGACCGGCCTAGCTAGGTGGGTAAAGTGCCTGCCTGGCAACCCAAAGGTAAGTGTAAGTGTGTTTAGGGTCAAACGGCACAAGGGGTTCCCCCATCTCCGCGTAGTTTACATTGTGGGTGAACCAGTTGACTGGAAAAGCCAGAGATTTCAAAGTGTATGTATATATGTGGACTTTGTATATGTGTGATGCCTTGTACCGTTGTTCATCTGGTCATTTAGCCGCTGGGCCCCTACTGAGGCCCAACGTTGCCCCACTTACGCCCCGTGGAGGCAGACCAGGAACCCAGTAGTCTGTTTCACTCTGGCAGGTCCTGCCACTTAATTTCCTGAGATTTCAGTGGCTAGGACCTTAAAAAAAAAAAAAAAAAAGACAGAAACGCGTCGACGTAGGGGTAGAATCGCTTAGTTTTGCTAGGCCAAGTTATGGGTGTAAGGTAATTTAGATATGTTAAGTTTTTGGGTAGGGCTTTCGCTAGCGTATAGATAGAGGGGGGGAGGCAGAAGGCTGGGGGGAGAAAGACAGAAATATGGGGCCAATAGAGTAGGTAGCCCCAGTTTTCAGTGGGACATGCCCACGTCCCACCAGAGTAGAAGATATAGGGTGGAGAGGAGAGGAGGACGAAAATGTCCCCCCTCCCCCCAAGGAAGTAGGTTTAAAGGTGAAGGGGGCTAGAGTGCCCTCTTCCAAAGGGCGCGGGTTCGAATCCCGCCTCGGGCTTGGATCAGAGTAAAATGTAAAAACTTTGGGAGATGCATTATGGCCACAGAAGCCGATGCGCCAACAACTAAAAAAAAAATACATAGTACACTGAGTGGACAGAAATTGTGGGTACCTACCTAGAAACGGGTAGGTCCACCTTTCGCCCGGATAAGGGCAGTCACACGGCGAGGAATTAAGTCCACTACTCACGAAAGCGTTCCACAGGTATTTCCATCCATTCTTGCTGCATCGCTGTCCATAATTCCGTCGCATTCCTGGGTGGAGGATCCAAAGCTAGAACGGACCTTTCCATACCATACCAAAAATGCTCCACAGGGTTCATGTCCGGTGAACGGGAAGGCCATTCCATGGTGAGAAAATCTGCGGAATGCTCTTCGAACCATGTTCTAGTCACCACGGCTCTATGGGGAGGCACACAGTCCTGCTGGAAGGGTCCATTGCCCTGTGGGTGCAGGATGATCATGAAGTGATGCAGATGGTTTGCAAGGATGGACAAGTAACCTGTACCGTTCAGAGGTGCGTCTAGACGTACCAGAGATCCCAACGTGTGCCAATTGAACACGCCCCAGACCATTACTGACCGTCCACCTGCCTGAACAGTTCATTGTTGACATGATGAGTGCATAGCTTCGTGCAGTTTCCGCCAGATACGCACCCTCCTGTCCTCTCGAAATAACTGGAAAAGGGAGTCATCGGACCAGGAAACTCGTCTCCAATCATCCAAGGTCCAGTGCCGATGTTCTTTCGCCCAACTGAGGTGTAGAGTCCTGTGTCGTGGTGTTAGCAATGGGACTCTGGTGGGTCGGCGGCTCCTATTGCCGCTAATGATTGCCTGATGACCTTGGTGGAAACATTTCTGCTCTCTCGTTGAAGTCGGCGGTGATTTGTGCTGTCCGGTTGGCTGAAACAATGCGAGACTGACGTCGACGGCGAGGTTCAACCACCACCTTTTTCAGCCCACTGCGCTGTCCACGATGAGATGTTATTCCGGAAATGGCGTATTCTTGATACCGTCGAACGGGGATAGTGAAATTTCTGTACCACCTCGGCGATAGTGACCCGTGCGTCGGGCACCAGTTATCATCCCTCTTTCAAAGTTGGTTAATTCACGACGTTTATCCATAGTGACATCGAATTACCGTCTACGTGAATGCAGTTTACCTATATGCTTGCCAAGCGGTGTGTTCGTCCACTATTGAGAGGGGTGACAGCGTCGCGTTGCCCAGGAACCAGGTGTCTTATGAATTATTTACTTTCATTGTAAGCTTCCGTGGCACATGTCACGTTAAATGGTTTTGCACGAACATTTGTTGCTGAAACATTTTCTTGTGCTGTTACATATTTGGAATCTTTGTTAAATTGTTGCGTAAGAGTTGTTATGGCATTTAAAAAAGCAAAGAAGTATGAGAAAATTAATTGAATTCTTTCAATATAGTTGTTGAGATATTTTTTCTAAAGATACCAAGTAATAAGTCCAGTCGCATTCTTTCGAAAAGCCAACTGTTTCGAAGTCTTGTTAGAATATCTTCGAATATAAACTGTTTGGCAAAGAGCTTGATAATACCAATACTAGTTTAAAAGTTGGAGGAATATAAAAAGTCACTAGAGAAAGAAATGAAAATGACAATTTTATCCAATCAATAATTTAGATCTTTGAAACTGGAATACTAGGCAAAAGATCTTATTGAAATCCACTTGGTAAAAAAAGATTTAACTTTTCAGGATCATTTGCAAGAAGCGTTATTTGAGAAGTTGTAGTTAGCTGTAGTGCGACTCTAAGAAGAGACAGATACACATGAAAATGGCTTAACGATAAACATGAAAGTACACACCAATTTTTGAATTTTAGCGGGGAACCAACACATACATTCTGAAAATTATATTCAGAACTAGCGGGATGGCTAAAACAATACTTCTCCTTCTCAGTACATCGTGGAGCGGCTTCCCACTTACATATTAATCAACGTCTCGAAATAATACTTAATATACTCATATAAATTAATTTATCTTGAGCCATGGGATAGTGTATAACTGTCTGTAATTAAATTCTTGGCCTTCCTTATCATCCCATTTGGTATCTTCTTTTGCGTAACTTTTTAATTGGAACAAATGCTTTCAGGATAAATGCTTTGAATAGGTTCCATTATGCACTCCTATCAAATACCGTATATTCCAAAAAATACCTCAATCTACTACATTCCCCGTCAACAGACAGTAAAGTTCTTATCTTTCTCGTAAACCACATATCTCTGTGAAAGCCTCTGTATATCACTGACAGCACCGCATGAGGTATCCCAGGATCTTTTTATCACACGATCTAATTATCTCTTAATCTTTTCCATTCTTCGCTAACTGGAGTTTGTGCCACCACCCTGTTATGTGATTCTGGGATTAATGCTACCAAAATGTAATGCATTGTATTTGCCAATGTTGAAATTGAATTGCTACTTCTCAGCACATCTGTCTAATTTGACCTCGTGGGTAACACAGTTGGTATAATCACCCTTCTCCCCACACACTGGGTGTAAAAAACCAGAGCTGGAATCCCGTCAACGACGCGAGGAATTTTTATCGGTCTTTTTCACAACGTGGTTGAGTTAGTTGGTCTCAAGCGAGAATAGCATGATTTTTACTCCTGGAAACTCGTATTTTTCAACCGTAGAACGCGCGCAATTTACTGACATATTATATGTGTTGGTGATGCGCCTTAAATACTACAACCTACAGTGACAATTGACAATTTCTTTATTCTTGATTCTAAAAGTCGTTTTACCGTTCAAAGAATTCATGCTAGATTATATTGAAACTTTTGCTCTTTCATTACTTACAACAAATTATCTTTATTGTGATTATTTAATGTGGTTTCTTAGATTAATTAATGGACCATCTTAATTCAGATAAACTCTGGCTTTTCACAATTTATATTTCTGTTATTAAGTCGTTTTAATTTCTACTGGATGCATGTGACTCTTGTGTATTTACTTTAATCCGGCATTCCAACATATTCTATACGGTGTGCTTTAAATAAACAAGATTATATTTCAAATCATTGATAGGTTGGATATAGTGTTGAGATAAAAGATCAATTTTTTTAAAGTCCTAAGCATGTAGCCATTATGGCTACATGTTTAGGACTTATCGATACGATTATTTGTATTCTGAATCCACCTTTTGTTTGCTTCAGAAAAGGTACAAGCTTGCTCTACATGTTTATGAGTGATTATTTTAAATAATCACCCATTTCCAATCTAAGTCTTGTGCATAAAAAATCCAAATTAGAAATAAATCCCGTTGAATTAACACATCGAGCCCATACAGAATGTCATGTGATATAAGAAACAAATGCTCTACAGAAATCTCATGAAATTTAAATTGAGAAGAAGTGGGAAATCCCTTTTCCCAAATTTATTAATTTTCTGAAATATATTACCGTTTTAAACAAGCATTTCTATACGATAAAAATATCACCATAACTTCAAGGTAGAGCAACTGGCCACTTGAAAAGGACTTCCGTGATAATATGCTTCGAAATATTACACCCAACGTAAACTAGTTATTAGTGAGTCAAGTAGCCACGTGCCAACATATATCTTCCATATTGAGAACTCAAGCGTGTGGCTCGCTGTTAATTTCACAGATAATATCAGTAGTAGGGAAAGCCTAAGAGGGATCATGCAGTTAGGGAGTATATTATCGCAGTGAAATTATCAGTGAAAAATGTTATGAAGGGGGAGGGCTATAATTAGGAAGTCATTAATCATCGCAACAGCAGTTTCCGTGGGAACTTATTCCTTTGCCTTCATTTAATTTGTTCACCTTCCTCCTTATTCTAATCGATACGATTATTTGTATTCTGGATCCACCTTTTGTTTGCTTCAGAAAAGATACAAGCTTGCTCCCCATTATAATTATCTAATTCAGAATTATTACTCTGACAGTTTTTTTATTAAACGTGTAAAGTATTTTATTTGAATGGCATTGGGAATTTTAAACTAGATCAAGGTGGTTGCCATGAAAGTAATCTGAGCATTCTGTAAACGTAGGCGTAGTTAAAACAGAATCCTTAAACGATGTGGTGGATATGAATATGAAATGTGTCTATAATGACAAAAATATCTTCGCAAATAACTTCAAATAAAAATAATATGCGAATGAAAAAATAAGTGCAGAATTAAAAGTATAATGACAGTTTCTGTGATGCCATTTAGAATCGAAGGCGTGGCACTTATATCCCACTACTAACAGCGCAAACCATTTTGCTTCTAGCAGCCTGGTTGTGTTTAGGAAAATGAAATAAATATTCGTAACAAAATTCCTTTCGCGTCCTATTCAACCCACCCAGATTAACGTAGTCGAAAGTAGAGTCGGTCTCTTTTTTAGACTAATGTATACTTTTCCTTAGGGAATTTCTCCGCCTTGGACACAACTGTTTTACAAAGCCTATCTTCTCAGCAGCTTTTTAAGCCATACCTTAAAGAGTAGAAGAAATCAGAAGTCGTTGTATTTGACTGATGAAAATTAATTATCCTCAGTTGATATAATTCCTTCAGAATTAGATAGGGAAAAAACAGAAAGTATTCGATTAGATCTTTTCCTTCTGAAATAGCGAACGCGCACACACAACCTTTCTTTAATAACGTTAGAAAAGTATGTTGTCCTCCTGGTGTTGTTATTTCTCGTTATGGGGAAATGAAGACTGACGCCCGACTACCGTTTGTATTAAGTGGTATTTATCAGTTAATGGTAGAATCTAAATAAATGATCTGAAGCGTGACAGCATCTGTTTTTTGCTGAGGGATAGCAGAGAATGTATTTGATTACAGATGTATCGGTAATATAAACGATAATTCGCTGTTCTGTCACTGAGACTCTGGTGGCCTAACAGCTACTGTATCAGTTTGGAACGGTTCGTATTCCAACCTTGTCAATGGCTCCAGGAACGTATTGAGCAAGATAGCAGCCAGTTATCAGTCGAAGTTCTGGGAATCTCAAGATTTTCCCAGGTGTTTGCATTTCAAATAAACCCGCCTTAAAACCCGCAACTGTTATCTCTTGCTTTGGGTAACTTGACAACAATGCAGAACAATAGTAAAAACATTACGACTCAATTATATTACTGATTTAGGAGTTTTATTTCTCATAGACTGTTATTTTGGTCATCTGACTGAAACCATAGTAGTTAAGGCAGCAGCTTAATTTATTGGTTTTATTCTCAACACACAGAATTTTCACTAAGCAACTTGCTTTAATTAGACTCCGGAAAAAGATGGTTTCACTTAACTATCCGTAATAATTTACTATGTTCACCACATCTCCTTACTCAGATTATGATTTGAAGATATTCAATGGAGGTTTCATAAATGACAGGCTTGCACAAGGCCAATTGTTGAAAGTTTTGTAGGGTATTTGTATTTTTGTACTAGCCAAATAGTGCAAGGATGACACAGGCTTTTTGTTGCATCGTCAAAAAAAATAAAATAAACGACAAATTATGCACTTCCCTCCTCATGTGAAGGCAACTTATTCCAGTAATCAACGACCTACTGGCTAAAAGACAACTCCCCACAATCTGTTCTAAACCTAAGCCTTCCCTGTAATTTGAATTTATGGTCCCCCCTAGTTCTGACATTCTTTTTAACAGTCATCTTGCTTTAATTAGACTTCGTTCACTTCATTACCCCTCTCAGAGCCTTATAACCTTAATCAGGTTTCTTTTGAGGTGACTGATTGCCAAGCTGTGTAGACCACATAATTGGAGTCTTGCCTCGTAAGATCACCCCTTTGCCGATCTCACCATGCGAGTTTCCCGTCTTTGGACTCTTTCAAGAAGCTTAATATCTTTTTTTTTTTAGATGAGGTCTTCATACTTGGACACAGTTTTCCAAATGCAGTCTTACAGTTTACTCATATAGTAGAATTATGAACTCCCTATTTCTACAGGATAATGTTCGACAAATCATCAATAGGA
This sequence comes from Mastigoproctus giganteus, assembly GCF_048544385.1. Lineage (NCBI taxonomy): Eukaryota > Metazoa > Arthropoda > Arachnida > Uropygi > Thelyphonidae > Mastigoproctus > Mastigoproctus giganteus. Next base: position 119,318,051 of record NC_143577.1, on the reverse strand, counting down.
TACCGTGGGCATTCCTGGTTGCCGATTTAAACTGCTCAGAATACTTCATATCGTAACTCACAGATACCCTTCTTGTTCTTCTACTGTTTTTAAATTCACACCTCCAAGTGTATAAATTATTTTGGGATTGCTATTCCCCAAGTCAATGAACTTGCATTTACTGCAATAAAACATAGCTGCTAGTTTTGTGACCTTCCTTGAAGTCCGTTCAATCACCTTGAAGTAGCGCTGCTTGGCTCATTAACGACTCTACCAATCTTTATGTCGTCTATAAATTTTGACATCACGTCTTCTATCCTCTCGTCGATGTCATTTATGAAAATCAGGAACAATGTTAGTCGAAGAACCGCTCCTTGGGAAACCCGCTTCTGACATTACACCAATTTGAAGAATATCCATTAATCATAACTCTTCTGTCTTCTGCTCTGCAGCCGCCCAGCAATCCGTCTTAGAATCTTTCCAGTAATATTATCATGTTACAGCTTATAAAGTAACGTCTCATGAGAGACTGAGCCAAATGGCTTGCTAAAATCCAAATAAACTGTAAAAATTGTTCAGTGTGTGTGTCTTTCAGAATGCCATTTATATCAAAAAGGCACTTGGATTGTACTCTTAATCATTGCCTCTGAGATTTTCCCTACTATTGAAGTCAGGCTAACTGCTGTGTAGTTACCGACTTCACTTTTAGAACTGACTTTATGTATTTTATGTATGTTGGCGCTTCTCCAATCCAAAGGAATCTGTCTCGAGTCCAAAGATGCCTTCATAATTAACCTCAATGTTTCAATTTCCCCACCTTTCCGTGGTGTGGACGAGTACCTAGAATCATATCTCCAGGTGACTGATGCTTCTGGGTAGCCAAGTGGCCAGACACAACAACAGAACACACCCATAATACACAAATCTACCTATCCACAATTCTCGCCCTCTTACAGTGGCACAGAGATACGAGGTGGAGACGAACCAGGAGCCGCCCTTTACAAAAACACATGTCTACTTGTCCCTCAAAATTACTCGGTTTATGCATGTATTTGAAATAATTGTTTGTTTAAAAAATAAGCGATATGTGTCTCTAATGCCTTGAATGGGTTGAGCACGCTGAATTCTGATGGGATCCTTCCACTTGTTCAGAATACGAACCTAAGGGGACATAAATTCTAATTAAGGAAATACAGATGTAGATTAGATGTGCGGAAATTTGCCTTTAGCCAGCGGGTGGTTAATTGATGGAACAAACTTCCATCTGTTGTTGTGGAAGTTGATAGGTTTAATAAATTTAAGGAGGAACTGGACAGGCATTTGGAGGGAATGGTGTGTTTTTTTTTTTTTTTTTTTTTGGCTGATGCTGCATAAGCTCATACACATGCTTTCTTGCATCAAATACTACTACTACTATCGCTACACGAAATATTTTATGGGAAGTCGATTTTCCCACTTTAATTAAAAGAATAAAACAATTTCAATCTTCCTTTGTGCAAAATAGACAGTTTTTAAATCAATGCACTGAAACATAATTTTAATAAATAGTCTTATCAAGATGTGCGCGCATTATATATTTTAATAGGGATCGTATTGTTCAGTTGCTTAGCAAAACTCCGAGGTGTTTATAAATTGTAGGTATTCTCTGGCTGGCTGTTTACCCTGCTTTGTGGAATGAGAAACGCAAGTTTCCATGAGAAAAAACCGTGCAACCTCTTCCCGTGTTAACTAGCTCGGCCACAGTGTGAAAAAAGTCCGTTAAATGTATTTCCCCCACATGATGAGAGAACTTTCATTTTCTTCCCTTCCAGCTGGAAATTTTACTCTACTTTGGCCGGTTTTTGGAATCTGATTCGCACGTTTTAGACATTGTGCGTGAGCAGCTATTCTATCTACTTCGCTACCAGCATTGCTGAATCCCATTTTCAAATACTTTTATACTCACTCACCTACAGTTATTTTGCGATTAATCGAAATGCTGCCATCCAAATTTGAGCACTTATTGATTATATTTGGTAAGATTTAGCAGAGAAGGCGTAACCTAGGATGTTTTGCACCTATGGCCAAATATCACAAATGTACCTTCGATTTTCATAAATTTTTAAAAATTGGAATATATATAATGTACAAAGGGGAAAGAAATATAAAGAAAATACGGAAATTGTACCAATTTCCTCGGTTTTTTTCTAAGCAACTCAACAATACACGAATTCGAGGTATTCATTGTAATTTTTTAAAAATTATTAATTCTTTTATACTTTAATTTAATTTCCTTAACTTAATTATATACACTGCGTTATATACACCTTACTTATATTTTTGGAAAATCTATCATTTTCTCCCCCCCCCTTTTTTTTAAACATAACTTTTAATCTTTCCTCCATAACCATAAGTTTGTATAGAAACGCATTAATTTGGTACATAGTCGGGTGTAATTCCCCGATGAATAACCTGATCTATGTGCCAACCTTCTTAAGTTTGCATCAAACTTTTTCTTTCCCTTAGTTATTTTATTATCTTCCCACCCTCAATTTGATGCTCGCAATATTCTTTTCTTATTAATAATATATTTTACTTTTCTTTTTCTAACTTTTCTTCTTCTGTTAGCCTCGGCACCTTGTTTTCTATACTGCTCCATCTTTATGAATTTTTATTAATTCATTCAATCTTTATTATATATAAATATATATATATATATATAATGGGATACGTGTAAAAGTTATGCCAGATCAGATTAATGCCATCAATAGTAGATTGAACGTCACATTAGTCTGTAATCTAGTTACTAGTAAAAGTATAATATGTACTATATAGATGCTGAATATGTATATAAACATAACAGTATACAGCGGACCACTAGGCCAAAATAACTTATAAAGACTAAGATAGCCTGTGTAGATCTACAACATATAATTAGTAATAATATATAAATATATAATATAATAATGATTATGTAGCTAATTATGGATATATAGATACATTGAAAGGAACTTTTCCGAGGGCTAACCCCTTTCAATATATCCCACCAATAATTAACAGAGCTATCTGTTTCTGATTGCTATCTGCCTGTTTAACTAAGTCCAATTGTTAATCATAAACATAAAGCCTAATTTGGTTATAATTTAAATTTAGTAGTAAACAGGCAAGATAACAGCTAGCCCGACAGATAACTTCGAAATGAATATATAGAAAATAGAGCCAACATTAATTTTCAATTTCAGTTGTGCTAATTTTATTTGATTTATATTTATGCAAAAGAAAGCTACTGTGACATAAGGAGAAAGGAAGTAGGGATAGGTATAGTAATAGTTTTGTATAGTAATAAGCATAGTAATAGTAAAATGTTTTGCCATGCTACTGGTATTAATTTTGATTTAACATTTAATATCAGTTATATATATTTGGTCTCGGCGTGGTCAGATGGCACTGGTCTAAATTTATTATCTATTGGTTTATAACTTTAGCTATGTTTGCCTTATATTTAATATTTTCGAATTTTTTTTAGTATTCTTTCCTTTTTAACTTCTGTCTTCGTTTATTTGTCTTTTTCCTCGCTTTTATATTGTATGTTACGGGACGTGTTTTTGGATATTGCGTATGCAGCCACTTACGTTCGCAGTCATCTCTATTTCTTTATTTTTACTCTTCTTCATATTATGTTTACAGTTATATATACGTCGTAAACGTTTTGCCAATGATTTGGGCTTGTAATCGATATTTAGAACTTTTTTTTGTCAACTGAAATCTGCTAACGTCGCTATCGTCTTCATTGATGATGGTGGTGGTAGCGTTTTTATACTGTCAAAATATATTGGGAAAATCTCTGCCCCTGTTCAAACGTGGCATCTCTAAGTATTTCAGAAAAAAACAAACAAAAAAAAAACACAAATGGGATTGCAAAAACATGCATTTTAATGACACTGCATTCCATTACCCGTTAATCTTCCAGCATCTCCCCTACTAATTGCTTATAGAAGTAGTTCGCAGCTTTTTATTCTCAGAATTTTTATAATTATTTTAAATAAATCCATGCTGGACACCATCAAATCTATTGTAGTTGATTGGTTCCTTAATTTTGCGGTCCCACAAGAATGCTTTCTTCTAGTTTTGTATATAACTTATATTTAGAATTTTTGTAAGTAGTGTAACCCTGAATAATATCCATTGCTTTTACGAAATATGTAGTCTCGGATTGATGTGTAAATGTGGCAGATTCGTATATATGGTATTTTTGATTTGCAATCAGCTGTATGTATAAAACATCTTCAAGGCCAGGAGGTACAGGTGACGACTGCAGTCTGGAGACACACAGAGATATGACTTTTTTTATAACGTTTAGAAATGATTTATACTTTCGGAGAGACCATTTCTTAATGATAATGAGAACTGGTCTGACTGTCCCAGTCATATAAAGCAACAGTACTTTTTATATCTATCTGCAGCGGCTGTAGAGAAAGCAGCCGCCCGAGTTCAGTGGAGCAAAGTTCCAGGAAAAAAGAAAGGGGAAGAGAACAAGTCCCAGGAAAGGGAAGAAAGTCACACAGCAAGAGAGCTGAGTGATAATCGCGCAGTAAGAGTCAAAGATTATTAGAATCCTACTCTGTCCAAAGTTGGGTTAGCAAATCCTAGCTAATCCTATATATCGAAAGTTTTTTATCGGCAGAGTACAGCCTGTGAAACATGTGGTAGGGGTCATTCAGCTGGCTAAAGTCTAGACATCATTATAATATCCAGTTATGAGTAGACGGGAGGGTCTTCTGTCTTGCGAACAGACGTTGGGTAAATTTGTTGAAAGCATGATAACACTGTTATTATGTAATGAGCAAGTGTTTATGTCCCTGTGGCAAGTCTTGGATCCTAGTGTACAAAATGCTGCCAAGGTACAGATATATTGGGAAGATGTATGTTAGATAGTTCTAGTCCTCGATCTGTCCATGAGAACAATAGGGGTTGTCTATTATGCCCATGTAAGTCAATTTTTGATTGGTGGAACCATGCCCAGATACGTTGGATAAAGACCTAGGTAGAACCAGGGTGGAGCGTTCGGGAAAACAAATGAAACGTCGAGAAGAAATATTTTGGTAATTATCTGTGTCTGTCCATCTGGCCTGCAGGTTTGTAGAAGCTTGGCTGCAAATAGCTTCTCAGATTTGCTGTCGATGAGGGTGTTAATGGTATACCCAAGGATGGAGGTTGGTAAACCCCTGGAGAGGCAGTAATAGAGTCCTCGATGGATGACCTTTAGATCGAGCGTAAGGACGCCCGCGAGGACCTGGAGGACCGGAGAACTGATCGTACAGCAGGCCCTGGTGATAGAAAGATACATTGCTGGAAAGTTTTTAGCTTGCGCTGATTGCACAAGCTAGACAGCTTGCACATCTACTGCAATTTCTTTTTTCTAGAAAACATCAAACACATCCTGATCCAGACGTCACCCTGAACTTTCAAAGAATTCCCATAAAGAATACCATTAACTTTCATAGCGGCCTCTTAGACAGCAATTTAAATTTTCTGGTTCGTGTAACAAACTTTCGTACAATATTATAAAGAAAATAAATATCATAAGAGATAAGATAAATATCTGCCATGTCATCGGCTCCCATGACATGGCAGATATTTATCTCCTCTCTTCGGATATTTATTCCCCCTCTCTGAATTTATATGAAACTTTTAATTAGACCAAAACTGGACAATGGAGCTCCCATTTACGCTCTAGTCAGACCCAGTGTTCTCAAATGGTTTGACTCAATCTAGCGTAACAGGTTGATTAGAAGCCTAACATACGCCACCATTTCATAGCTTATGTACAGAAGTATTTGAACGTCCACTTACTCCTTTCCAGAAATTCTTCTATTGAATTATGCTGCAAAAATAAGAAGCCTCTGAAATCATCCAATGTGGAAATATCTGTATGAACCAAAATGAGAAAACCATTTACCGAAACAGCTGAAAAATAAAGAGACCAATTGGTATCCGTATACAAGAGTTATCCACCCAGTGGAACCTAAACTTTAGTAAATATTCTTTCCCAAAAAACATTAAACGTGTATATAATGGACACAAATGACAACTTTGAACAATTGGGCAAAATTCCCTCCTAAGAATTCCCACTTAACTGTTACAGAAAGCTCAGTTCTTTTATTACGCCCAAGTATATACTGACGGATCAAAGACGGTCATAAAGTAGGTTCAGCAGTGGTTCTCAAAGAGTAAGTAAATACACTTTTAAGCTGCTTTAAGTATACTTAAAGCAGCTTAAAAGTGTATACTTAACACAAATGCTAAAAAATTGAGCTGCTACTTTATAAACATCTTAATTCCTTTCTTCAACCTTTCATCATCAATATGTTTCTCTTCCCAGAAAATCCGCAGTTTTAAATCTTGCTCTGTTCCCATTTCCTGTGAAGTAATTTGCAAAAAAGTAAATATGAATTCATATGGATTCCCTATTTCTTGACTTTTTTTTTTCACGCATTTGACACTGTTTACATATATCTTCTTCTCTCAAGTTTCAATCTTATGGTCTACGACCCCATTCGGTGGTGCCGCATTTCATCACTGTTTATGAATCGTCAGATTTCTGTAATAATTGAAGGTACTCTTTTGTCATCTTCGTTTCAATATATAAACTAGCTCGCTGTCGCTTGAACAAGACAGTGCATCCCTTAGTCTTCACTGATTATTATTATATATATATTGGAAATTATATTATTGCAAGTTCTAATTCTTAACTGTCAGTTTAACTGAGGAAGGTTGACAAAACAACCGAAAGCTTTTATTTGTATGTATCTAATCTAATCTAATATATGTATATTTTCCTATTATTAAACTTGTCACAATCTATTTTTTGTATCCGTTTCGCTCTGAGCAACAGTAATTCGATATTAATACTTATCATTTCAGTAAAGGAACTTCCATAGTACCTTTGTACGCTAAAGATACTTTATTCTAAGTCTACGCAGAACAGCAGAAAAAAATAAAAAAAGGTCTTTTGGGATTTCTTATTGCATAATTAAAATGTCATAATATGTGCGCTATTTCAGGCTAATGAAGTACGAAAGAAAACTCACTGGTTGCAACACTTTTGATGGAAATATTTAGTTTTTATCTGGCAGACTTGTTAAAAGAGCGAATGCAATCATGAAAACTGAAGAAAGTTTGTCAGTAATCTGAGAAATTTCCATAGGTTAAACGACGTTCCATCCAGAATATATCGTTTGTTATTGGTGTTAAATGCATGTTATTCGAGCCACAGCTTAACAGATCGAGAGAGAGAGAGAGAGAGAGAGTGGGGGGGGGGGAGATAATAGTTCCACTTAGATTTACTTGATATATTATTCAGAAAAAAGGTATTACACGGTTTCTGCTTAATTAAACACAATTACAATCTTAAACCTTTATAAAAGAGATAATTGAAGCCATCTGTCACAGAAATTTCATAGGAATATAAATATGATCAGTAAGACGCCAATTCTGTTTTCATTTTTAAAAATGCTCCTCATAAGTTCATATTTTTCTTTCTTTTTCATTTTTTTGTCCCGAATTACATGAAATAAAAGGAACTGACCAACTCAAGAAACAATTGCTGAAGGTTCACACAGCCCTGTATCTTTGTTTCTCTCCATTTGGCAAGCTCATGGATTTAACTGTGAAGTGGTAGCGCCCTGATAGGAACAAATATGATCGTGCACAACCTGGCGGTGGCAACGACGCTTTTAATTTCTGGAAAAAAGTTTGAGGTTTTTCTGAATTCTGCTTGGAGTATAAGGATGCAAATATTTTATCTTTTTTTTTTTAGGATTGTGGAGAGAGAGTAATCAAGGTATTGCCTTTAAGTGACGACTAGCTAATATTTCTCTTTGTAATGTTATATTAAGCACTATATGGTATACTGCTTGTCATGACGAAAAACTCTTGTATCAATCAAGTGCAAAGAAGTGAATTAAAATGTTAATTTAGTACCAATGCATATCTATACGTTAGTACTAAATTAACAATAATAAAAATAATTAAATAATAAAATCCATAAAACATATTGACTTTATTCAGATATTAAAGCGACTGTACGAGTGGGTTTCTGAGATGCTCTCCCTTTAATATTATACTCAAAGCACGCAATGATAAAATTATATACAAGAGAACTAGGAAAGAGGACAGTTTACATACCACCAGAACACGGAGGGAGTTTGAACAACCCTTCCCTTTCTCATCATTATTAGTATAAACAGCATGATCAATTTGGTTCTTGTTAGATGGAAATAGCTGACCGTAAAATCATTTCTCAAATTACATCTTTGTTTGAGATCCTTCGAATCTTCTGCTGTGGTCCTAATATCTTTGTTTCTATCTACTGGAATTTAGCTGATCAGATTTGTTCAGTTATGAAAGGAAGGAAGTGAAATATACAAGATTGCTAATGGTGTTTATTTATTAATTTATTTTTGTTTTTTGTTGGGTTTTAGGCGCATCAGCAACTTAGGCCATATTGCACCGTATTTAATTTATCTGGAAATTGCGTATATTCTGTGGTCTGTTTGATGTTTAAAAAACCCGAGTTTTGGAGTTAAAACCATGCTACCCGAGACCAACTAACTCGGCCACATTTTGAAAATATCCCATTGACGGGATTCGAACTCGGGTCTTTTCTACTCAGTGCGGCGAGGACAGTAATTATACGAGGACAAGCTGTGCCACCAACTTTGCTGTCTCTTGATCCATGTAGATAGTTGGGACTATGAGGTGTCACCATCTGGTATTAAGCTCTTGGCAAGCAGTTTCCTTTCTTATTCCTTGAAAAAAACGTTATTTATACTACGGCATGACCACTAGGTCAGAGCAGTTTCTGCAAAGAATACAATCGTTAACTGCATTTAAAAGCACTAATATATGCGGGTGTTGGTGGGATTTAAGTGAATAATTATATTGGACTTTAACGATTTCAGACGAAATCGTTAAGAGTCTTCCCCCCTCCCTCGTGATCACGCAGTTCTACAGACAAAATATATTAATGCTAGTTATTTGATTTTGATTTTTAAGAGCATTAGCAACTAATGCCATATTGCTCGGGGATATGCGGTGGTCATTCCCTGACCTTTCCGCATCCTTCGTATTTAGTGGTGACGGGCTCGAACCCCGGTCTAATCAAGAAGCGTGTGCTGCGCACTGCTGCTCCTTCCCACCTGGCTACGGAGGCGCCTATATATATATTAATGCGAAACGCTCGGTGGCGTTAAAATAATTTTATTTTTTTCTGATTCACTGCTGTTTGGTTGTTTATTTGGAGCACATTGGCAACTAAGGCCATAAAGCGGAAAGTCGAACTGCCATTTGAATAACACCAGTGAAGCGTGATGGAATTAGTCTTGAAGTGTTGTCCATTCCTGCGCACTGAAGTCTGTAATGGAGGATTGCCATTCTATGTGTGGGTCTGGTCGTCATAAAAAAAAAAAAAAAATGTAAATTAGGATCATTGTGAAAAGTCTAAGATGCCCACTCTTCTTTAAAAGGATGGAATGACGAGGAGGGAATAAAACCAATCTGATGATAACATGATCTTAAGAGTTTTTTTTTTATTCCTCAAGCTTTCATTTCTGAAGGAGATATTATACTGAGATTTTATATTTTAACTAATCGTTGTTTTATTATCAAGTAAAATTTTTGCATAGTATAAATAAAAAAAGTTAATTATAATTTAAAACGCTTTCAGTTTTTCATTTTTTTATTTTTATTTTTTCCCGTCGAGGTGTTTTTCTCGGAATTGCCAACGGTCTTAAAATAAAGAACCTTCACTTTCTGTTCAAAAACTAGAGCAGCCCAGCGAAAACACTGACGCATCATTTTTAAATGTTTGCTGTTTATTGTACAGCTCGTGTGGGTAGAAAGGGAGTTCATCACAGTCTATTTAACTTTAATAAGTAGATAAGACCAGGTAATTCTATACCGGAAGATAAAAATTTAAAGGTAGCTCAGTGTTCATCACACACCATTTAACATAAAAGGATGAAAAACAGCTAATCAGCTTAATCACACTACATGGTTTAAAACAACCACACGCTTGCTTATTTCTTCATATTTTTATACTGTAACGTAATGATCGTTTTTTTCTTCAGAAAAAGTGTTACTATCGAATAACAGCGACTTCAATAATTTAGATTTTTATCAACGCAAATTTCTTAATAAAGTCCTTGAAATCTCGTAGAATCCTTGTAATCGTTAACACCTATAATGTGTTAGTTCTGTTATGGAAAAAAAAAAAAAAAACATTTAGAGATGTATTTTGTCTAATGGCCAATGTAGAATTTATACATTGCGTAAATAGACATCGGACACCAATATGCCAACAATGAAAACAAATGAAATAAAGGTTGCTAAGTATCTTAATGCACGATCTTCTGGTGTTTCACACTTAGGTAGTAATGTTTACCCTTTAATCGGTTGTCGTAGAAAATCTAAATGCGAAAATTAAGGAAATGTAATCAGGTTGATATCCTCCTACAACCTCATCGGCAATCCAGAAGCGAAGCTGCAAGGTTCAATTGTTCTTATAATGATCACACGCAACTTATGTGAGACTAAAAGAATCAGTCGAGGAAGTTGAAGTTTTGTGAGTTAAAATGAAAAATCGGCGTAAACTTATCAAAATAAGCTTCGTTTACCTTTCTCCTGACCACTTGGATAGCCTAGGCCTCAATTAAAAACTTGAGTACTTGTTAGCCTCAACCTGGCGATTTCAGTGTGTCCATTCCAAAGCATGAAATTGCCTTTAAATTCTAATATAAACTCTGATTTTATTGACCTCATCAAGCAAGCAGCTTCACGAAAAGTAAAAGGGAATCGCTGAACTTAATATGCTTCAAAAATGTGTGTGGACTGACAGCATCTAACGTACTACCAACACATTCTCAACCCCCGCCACCAGCCGCTATTACGAGTTATCTCGCTAACCTCAAACCAAACTGATGCTCCCAACTAGGCTCAACTTGCCTTCTCCATTAAATTGCTCTGACCAAAGTTGGTAATTTACCACTCACCATTGGTAGAATCTTCATCACCTTACCATTGAATATCATTTATCCGGAAAACTGAAATTTTTGGAAACACTAGGAAAGCAAAAATGAAAGGAATGTGTCATAGGCCTATTAACTCTGATGAACTAAACAAACAGATGTACAGAAAAAACACAGTGGGCTAATAAATCAAAATGTCTTATAATGGGGATTTTAACCTTCCAGATATTGACTGGAAATTGTGGGTTGGTCACTTACAGACTATCAAGAATTTTGTGGATTTATTGGATGACTGTTTTCTACAGAAACGTGTTAGAGATGCAACAAGAGGGAGCAATACTCTTGATGTGATTATTCATGCTTTAAAAATCTTAAGATAAAAGAACCACTATGTGGCAGTGATCATAGTGTATTGATTTGGGATTTACTTAAAGATGGAACCACTATCAAAGGAAAAGGGAGGGGTTCTTGCTTTCGTAAAGGTGACTACAGTGGTCTCAGATAGTTTTTAAAACCAACTGACGATGGTACCTTCAGCAAATTATAAATGGAATGCGTTCAAAGAATTAATCATAGAAGCTACTAGGCTGTTCTTTCCAAATAAGAAATACTCTTAAAGGTATGGGTATAATGGGTGGCAGATAAGAAAAGTGCACGTGATGCGTATCGGTCGACTCAGAAGCATATGGTAAATATAAATTGGTCTATAATCAAGTCACAAAGGAGGTCAGACAAGCGAAGGAAGATTACGAGAAATCTTAGGATAAGAATGCTAAGAAAAACAGCAAGGTCTTCTTTACTTATTCAAACTCTAGAAGGAAAGAGATGAATCAAATTTATGAAAAAAGAAATTGGAAGAGAAATTGTTGAAGTTAAATATAAGAAATGCAGATGGGAATATGGGAAATCTATCCAAGTAGATGGGAAATCTATCCAGTTATATTTAGGGAGGCAGAGAAGGAACTAAGCCAACCCTTAGCCATAATTATGAGAACATCCTTAGATTCAGGAGAGGTCCCAAGGACTGCAGATGTGCGCATATATCCTCATTTCACAATGGAGAATTAAAGGGTGACTCGAGTAATTACAGACCTGTTAGTTTAACTTCTGGTCCAAGGAAAATAATGGAATCACTGATAAAAGAAGTAATACGGGATCTTCTAGATAATGCCGCAATTATACTTCAAACGCAGCATCGATTTTTTAAGGGGAAATTTTATTGACCAACTTGATTGGTTACAACAATATGGTCACAAAGGAACAGGATGCAAAAAAATAATTTTATATCATATACAGCACTTGGATTTCAGGAAAGCTTTTCATGCTGGTTAACATAAAACAAATACTGCTGTGTAAATTGGAGCAGTGTGGCGGCATTGAGGGTAAGTCGGTGGTATATATAAATGAGTGGTTGAGTGGGAGAAGTGGTAATCAGTGGACACTTCTTTTCATGGACTAATGTTATTTGTGGAGTTCTTCAGGGTTAGGTTTTCGGCCCATTTTTGTTTTCTATATTTATCAAGGATATTCATGAAAGTATATCAGACTTAATGTCCAACTTTTCAGAATCTTCAAAAGTTTACAGTGTACTAATGACAGTAATGAAAGTATGCAACACGATGTATAAATTTTTGGCAAATGGCTGAGAAATGGCAATTGAAGTTTAACATTGACAAATATAAAGTACTGCATATGGGCAGCAGTAACTCGAGAGTAACGTGCCAAATGTGTGGTACTATATTTGTTGAAGGGAATTGAATTAATTTTTGGATTGGATTATAAATTAATTTCCAAGGGAATTGGAAAATGGAAAATACCTCAGGGTAATTGTGTAGTCGGATATGAAGCTCTGAGCAATGTAGACAGGCTGCCAGGACAGCATATGGGATTTTGTCAATGATATACAAGAATTTTTCTAGCATAGACAAGGAGATATTATCCCATTGTATAAGGCAATGGTCAGGCCTCAACTTGAGTAGTGCATACAGACATGGGGACCTCATTTTAGGAAGGATGGAGTTGCTTGGACGAGTACAGAACACTGCAACGAGATTGGAGAGAGGAACAAAGGGGTGCTCTTACAAGAAAGCCCTCAGTTCTGTAAAATGCAGCATCAGGGGGCAAGACGCATGCGAGGTGATCTGACTGAGCTATTTAAGGATTTCAATGGAGGGAGCAAATTGATAGGATTCCCTCTCGCTCAGACCACTCACATGAAGGAGCACAAATTCAAATTGAGGAAGGATGGTTGAGAAACAGATGTGTGGAAGTTTGCCTTCCACAACAACAGATAAGAGTTTCACTTGAAACAAACTTCCATCTGTTGTTGTTGTGGAAGTTGATAGTTTGCCTAATTTTTCCTTGAATTATTTAAACTATTGGAGGGAATGAACAGGTGACATGAGAGATGTCATGTTTTTTCTTTTGTTTTGTCTAATGCTGTATAAGCTTGCTTTCTTGCGTAATTTGCCACTGCTAATATCTTAAGTTTCAAGATATTATCCGTATTCCTCTCAATGACACTTGAGAGGGATGCGGCAAATGATTCAGATGATTGCAGGCTAAACGGGACTCATAAGAAAACAGAACTGTACCACATTTGTTATGGCTTCAAGTCACATGTTCGTGGTACTAGTTTCGACGAGCTCTACGGTGGTTTAGGGTTAATGGGATACAGACCAATGCCTTCTTTGCATAGAGCCTTCTTAACACAGTCCGGTTGGAAATGTTTTCACCTCTGGCCCCAGCAACTTCAAGAGACGGTTGATGATAGGACATCGCAGAGTTCCGTCTTGCGGTTAGAGCCAGATATCCGTCGGTTCTGGTTGACGTAGTCCTCGGGCAGCCTTGAACAGCTGTTCTTGTAATGGTTCCTGTCTCCTGAAACTGCTTCCATAATTCCGAGACGATACTGTTTGACACATTAAGCTAACCTGCCACCTCCGCCTGCAACTGCCCGGCTTCAAGTCGTACAACGGCCCATTATCTCAAAGAATCATCAAAACAACGATGACTTACCATCCTGAGTTGGAGATGTGGTTTTCCCATTGAGCAAGCCAAAAAAAAAAAAAATGGAAATGAAGTGATGTGATTGCAACACGTGTTTTTATAGGCTTGAATAATTTGCATAATGTGCTGCTCTGTAAGGTGGTAGATCGATTTCTGTTGGATACTCGGAATTTGCATGCACGATGCCTATTATATCAAATATTCTTCTTCGGCGATACACTGTTCATAGTAAAGCATTAATGAAAAACCTTTTTGTTCTGTCAGTTTTGTCGATCAGTGTATTAAGCACCGCGAATCGATCTCATCGGCTAACTCACTGGTTGTGATCACTGCCCTCCACACCCGGGTGGAAATGGTCTGAATTCTAAGAACTCTGTTAGTGACGAGAGGAATTTTTATGGATTATTTTCATAAGGGGACCAGTCGGAATCAGGCTAGTGCTGCATGTTCTCTCTCTCTCTCTCTCTCTCTCTCTCTCTCTCTCTCTCTCTCTCTCTCTCTCTCTCTCTCTCTCTCTCTCTCTCTCTCTCTCCCTGAAACTGTTTTACGTCTGTTAAACAACAACACACCAACTAAAGAATCATGCAGTTACAGCATCATATGACCTCTCATAGCCTATATTACTTTTGCGCTTGGCACACACCTAATATAGCAACTCTAATGGGCAAGCATATGTAATTTCCTCTTTATGGGTGACTTCAATTTATCTTTTACTGATCGACAATACGCTTGTCTCCTCGCGGGTTATACACTGGTTATAAACACCGTATTTAATATAATCAGACAGGGTAGAGACGACCCGGGTCCGATTCTCCTCAATGACATAAGGAGTGTTTATATAGTTTTTCACACCGTGGCTCAGTTAGTCGGTTTCAGATGAGGACACCAAGGTTTTTTACTCCTGGAACCTGCAGTATTTCGCCCAGCGAAACAATCAAACCGACCAGAGAACGCAAGCAATTTATAGACGTAATACAAATGGGAGGATAGGTTATACCCTGTTAGTCCTAATATGAAATTTTCTTAACAGTTCAAATTTCCAACCATGTCAGTTCAAATATGGGCTAATTCTAGATTTCATACTTGGGTCCTACTGCCTGTGTGGTTAATGTTAGATTTAATTTAGCATTAACCAGACAAGCTTTAGACAGGAATATTGTTCTTCCAGTGAGTTTGCTACATAGATAAGTTGTTTTATCACTAAAATTTCTTGGAAGTTATTAGTTTATTTCGCTGTCAAGAGATGGTGCTAAAGACACTTTGGTTTTCGATGAGTCCTGTATTCTGTCACCGTAGTGGAATTATCTGTGATATTTACAGAAAATGGAATTCGTTAATTGCATATTTTGTAGAGTAAAACATCTGTAATCTAACACGCTAACACGCTGTTAGCGTGTTAGAATATAGATGAATGAATGAATCATCGTTATTATAAACCAAATGGAAGTACAAGATTCTACAGATAATACTCGTCATGGAGAGGTGCCAGGGGCTTACAAGAGGAAATATATAAAAATAGAGTAGACATCTATCTTAGATATAATCTGGCATTAAGAAAAACTGATATAATAAACTGATAAATTACAATACATATAGATTGCTATACAGTGTTCTCGAAAGGCGTCTTACAGCGATGATGTTTCAACACATTTTAGTTGCTATACTAACAGGTATATTTTAATAAGTATGAACAAATACTAACAAGTATTTTATACAAATAATTATAAAATCACAAACAACAGCCTATTTAAGCATTGCATCCATCTCGACTTCTTGTCAACAATTTAGAGTCTGAATCCTTTGGAGATCCTGTCAATTATTGTGGATATTGGGGAAATTATAGAAGTACACATCGAAAAAGTTCGAGGATTTTCCTGTGAGCACTGTTATTGAGAAGAGTTCCCCTTATACTGCTGACTTAATAAAATCAGTAATAAAATATTTTAAGACAATTTGATAAAGTACAATTAAAACAAACTCTTGTTTTTTACTGCTATAAACGTTGTAAGGTTTATAGCAGTAACTTTTACTCAGCACTGCTTCCGTTGTTGGTAAAAGCCATTTGTTTAGTAAAGCTGAAATTTATTTAAACTCAGGTGTTGCACTCGTCTTTGTTAATTCCGTAGAGGAGTTAACAATTTTAAGTCAAATATTAAGATAGAATATAAGGGGGGGAAAAAACAGAAAAATTTAAAAAGTCCAAGACACATCGTCTTAGAAAATGAAAGGTATTTCATACGTGTTACCGAAAGTAGAATACACAAAGGATGTTCTTGGAGCGGAATGTAACAAAGGCTGGTGTTGCATTCATTTCCTGTCTTGGAAGTCCTTTGACTTTTGCATGTGCAGTACAGCTTGTAAATCATAAATCAAAGAGGATAAAGAGGATAAGACACATTGATCAGAAATTACTGGATGATAAATACTACCTCACATCTGCCGGGTGTCCTTCAACGATGTGCTAGAAGATTTACTTACATCAATGAAACAGTATGTATCTAAAATGTTTTGTATACTTTCGTTCTCATACACAAAGTGAAATCAATGGTATATCTAACTCTCCTTATCTAGTGTAGCCCTCTTTAAACATTTTATTCACACAGACGAGTGATTGATGAAGAAGGAAATGATAACAGTCGAGTTGAAGTTTATTTATCAATTTCACCTTGTTTTCTGGAAACGTATTAAGTAATCTTCTTACATTCCAGAGCTTGTACCTGAAGCTTGCACTTAGGAATTAGAATTCTTTTTGTGGCGTGTGAATGGATTACAAAGTAGTAAGAAGGTACGGTGGTACTCAAAAAATTGCATCACCTAATTTTTTAGGTTGTTATTCCTTATATTAGCAGTTAATCATTTTATAAAAAGCTGAAAGAACATAAGTAATAAATAACATTACCGTGTTCTCAATTGCAGAAAAATTTACTTTTATGCCTTATGAGTTAATATACTATGAAATAAGTACTTTTCACAAAAATAACAGCACATTATTTATTGTTCATATAATAACAAAAATTCTACGAAAGGATGATTTTTTTTCATTACGTTGATCATACTAGGACGACTAGCAGCTATACATAACGAAAAACACAACAAAATGCACTCTACTATTTATTTTTTTTCGTTGGTCCACCCATTGCTTTGATGACTGCTACACATTTCAGATTCCTGGATAAAGTTCTGAATGTATTCCTGCAAAATCTCATGGTACCAAATACGGATTAATGTGTGTTTTTTTCCAACAATTTACAACTGGATTGAGGTTTGGATTGTTCCCAGACCATGAAGGTTGAAGGTTTATCCTTCAACCATGGCAAAGGTTGAAGGATGAGCTAACTGTGCGAATTGGTTTATCCTTCAACCATTTTTGCAGGTGGTGTGGACAGTAGACAGCGCGAAATAAATTACATTTATTTAACCAAGAGTGCGATGTTTCATAAATTAAAAAGTTTTTTTTTTAATTTTATGATGAGCTCTGTGACATGGTGCAGAGTTGTCCCTGAAAAATGCAATTGGCAACATCCCCAAAATGATCTCGAATTGTGGGAAGTAATTGTCTCAAGAATGGCCTTGTGCACCTCAGCACTTGCCCTTCACAAATTAAAAACTACCAACTGCTCTATGTGAAATACAGCTCCGTATCATTTATTTGAGATGTAGAATATGGAGACGATACACCCTGTATGAAATTCCTCTCCTCTTTATCTAACAGCTTGCTGGCAGTCTGAACATGCATTTCATTCATTTTTTATTTATTTATACACAATTTTATGTACATTTTCAAGATTTATATATTAATTTATATACAACATTTATATACAATTTTAAATATGCCTTCTCATTTGGGAACATCTGTAGGCGTGTAATGTGTATTTGCGTTACTGGGTGGCTCCTCGCTAAAAGCTCATCTCCACCTTGTCCTCTGTGTTGGTACAGAAACTCTGTATAGCGGGCTTGAAAAGTGTAAATGTTTGGGTGTAAGATGTTAGTGTGCATTCTGTTTTGTAACAGGCCACTTTTCCACCAGGCAGCAGCCGACAGCTGCTGCCTGGTGTCCAGTCCTGGCACTGGGATCCGGGCCTCGGTCTATTGTCACCTGTGATGTGCGAATAAGCACAAAATACCACAGTCACTGGAAGTAGTGCAATACCAGTGGGCGCCAGCAATCCCACTCCCAGGTAGCCCACTCCTGGGAGCTAGCAAAAAAAACCCTCTGGAATTCTGAGAAAGATTTTACTTAAAGCTACTTTAACAGTAGAATCCCAAAAAGTAACTAGTAAACACCAAAACTATATCGACAGGATACAATCTGTAGTCACCATGAGACTACTAAAAGAGTATAATATAATTTATTAGCCGCAATGAGGCTAACCCTCCATGAACTTGACTACAGCAGGAGCACACCGGAAGTGAATCCTCAGTCCGACGTCACAGTCTTCGTGGCTACATCATCTTTCTGTTAAGTTAATGGTTTTTATTTTGAAATGTTGTTTATTCGGATTTAAATGGTAGTCACTATGAGACTACACAGAAACTTGGTACAGGTGTTAGACACAATGAGTATAGTTTGTCCAGTTTTAATAGGATAGTCGCAATGGATTTACATAAGTGCAGCCATAATGAGGCCAGGGTTCTGAAGAAAGGATTTTTGTGAACTTTTCACTAACACATGTCATTTATCAGCTCCCACAATAGGATTCTCTCGTTGAATATCAGCTTTTGATCTTCAAACTTTTTACTCACAATCTATATCCCATTTAATGTAAGGATATTTTAGATAATCGTCACTCCCACCAGGCTAGATGACCACAGTCTGAGGCTGCCAGGGAAGATACCCTGGTCAATATCCCATAAAATAATTACTCATGCAATAAAACAGTTTCACCAGAGGTTTTTATTATTGTTTGAACATATAAGTCGAATTTTGATTCATCAGAGAAAATAACAATTTCACCTTTCCTCAGGTTAACTAATATGTTGTTTTTTCCACTTTAGACGCCGGGCTTTCATTTTTGCGTCAGAGTGGCTTTTTTCTTGGGCGATGTTCTACAAATTTCGATGAGAAAAGGGGCCTACGTACTCTAGTACTTGCCTGTATCCTCCTCCTCCTCCTCTCCTCCCATGCTGTTTTTAGATCTGACGATGAGGATCTTCTGTTTCAACAAGAAATCTCTCCTGCGCTGCAGAATATATTCGTGGACGTTCACTTCCGATTTGAGTTTGCCAGTTTCTGATAATTTTCGTAATAAAAGTGCCATTAATGACTGATTACAGTGAATTCTTTTAGCTATTTCATGCGTGGAATGTCTCTATGCATTCAAAGTAGCAGCTATACTTTTCCTACGTGGTGAATCACTATGGCACGTGACATCACCTAAGAGAGCTTTCTAGAGATGGATGATGCAATAGGGTAAAGTGTATTGATGTCTAACTGCACCAGTGGTTTACCCCATCTCCGCAATTGCAATAGGGTTAATGCCATTGCAAAACATATATGACATAATGCCAATTTTCACAGAAATACTGTGAATTTCCCAAGTGATGCAGTTTTTTTGAGCACCGCCATAAATGAGTGACATACATTAAATTATTTTCGAGGAGTAGAACTATCAACTCTTATTTTTCCACTCTGTGTTGCAGTTATGTTCTCAGATTATGATACAGGGAACCCTTCCCCATAAATCCGAACGTTTTCTCCCAAGTGCCTATAAAGCTGTGTGTCTGTATTCCCAGAATGTACGACATGATATGATGCCTCATACCCTTAATTAGGATTAACTGCTCATACTATCCGAAAGTTTCACAGTAAAATAGTACGTTCACCCCTTCTACGTCTATCTACAAACCGCTCGACGCTAGTCGGCATCCTGCTTTTACATCGAGAACCATTGTACTTGCTTAAGGTAAACACTCTAGTGCCACTTTCCCAGTGATACTTGATTGGTTTCATTAAATATGAATCCTGGGAACATAGGACTATTTTCTCATTGTACTTGCTTATGACTTATGCGAGTGGTGCCCAACCTTTTCCCGTACAGGGGCCATATTCAAAGTTAGATTTGTTTCGCAGGCCGCACTGAGTGATTCGAGAAAATTTGGTGTTTCATTTTTCATATCTTGTTATGTGTAAAAGGAAGTTTCTATTTTCATGTTACAGTTTTTTTTTTATTTTCAGGAGCTATATATATAAAAAATGCAAATTCCCAACATTTTGATGTTCAACAAATCTGTCAGTGATTTATTTTTAGATTTTATTAAAATTATAAATAAGATTTACTGTTATTTAATATATATACATATATATATTTATTTATTTTTGCTTTTAAATGCTAACTTTAGAAAATTTACAACTTGAAAATGATCACTGCTTTTTCAATATTAAGGTGAATAAATAAATGATATATATACACCTGAAATTGAAAATATTCGAAAATTTTATTAAGTACAATACACAAAAACATTTACTGAACAAAACGTAACATATGATGAGGCTGGATTTTTTTTTTTTTTTTTTTTTTTTAAGATAGTTGTTCAAAATTAGACCCCTCGACGTGGGCACCTGTACGTGGTGAGGGGACCTCCCAGTGATGCTGCTGGTCTTCCAGATTAGCATCACTGGGATCTAACGCCCATACCTTGGTTCCAGGGTTACATTGTTGGAATCCATCGTGTGCAACCGTGCGCCGCGACCCGTAGAAACTCGGAAAAGTGGATCCTGGTGGTTGAGGGGCCCAGGCTTAATACACCACTTGGCCCCTGCTTCGATAAGACGGGTGGTCCCGGACCGGCCCAACTGGGATCAATCGGAGGTGGTTTTTTACTGCTAGGGTCCACTGCGTTCCAAAAAGTCTCCCTCCCTTTGGTACCGGGACGGGATCAAGGCTCATTGGAAACGTGGGTATGGTGCTCCTAAGTGAACTTGGCGTCCCATTCGTGTACGCAGTACCTGATAGTTCACGAGTGGGCGTCCCCTCATAGGGCTCCGTGGTGAGGTACTTAGGGCATCGGAAATTTTTATCTTACTCATATGAGTAATTTAAATCTTTCTTCTGGAGCCCCCCAACAAGGCCCCTACCTAATCGATAATCAGATGATAATGACACCAATTATGTTAAAAGAGCTAGAACTGAGGAAAAAACACCATCTGTTACACCTCTTTTCCTCATTCTCCATTCCACAGGAGAGCAGTCAATTGGGAAAATGTCACTTTTCTTTATCCAGAAAGGATTAGAAGGGATGGCAGGTTCACCTTAATCCGTAAAACGGCTGCATTCTGGAGATATTTTAGTTGAAGCATCAAATACAAAGCATGCTAAAAAAATTTGAACCTACATCTATAGGGAAATACTCATCATTGTAACCCTCACAAAACTCTGAACTCGTCACGAGGTGCCATATCAGAGCGGGATCTTCTTCACGTTTCTGAAGAAGAGATCTGCTCTGAATTAAAAGAACAAGGAGTGACAGCTGTCAAGCGAATTTCAATGCGAAAGGATGGGAATCTCGTCCCTACCCGAGTTCTCATCCTAACATTTAATACCCCTCGGCCTCCAAGTTCCATCAAGGTAGGGTACTTAAACTGCCCAGTGAGGATTTACGTTCCAAACCCACTGAGGTGTTTTAATGTCAAAAGTACGACCACTCACAAACAGCTTGTCGTGGTAACCCTGCCTGTGCTCGATGTGGTGCTAAAGATCACGAGAGCAAAGAATATCTAGCTCCTAAGTCTAATTGTACTAACTGCCAAGGAGAGCACCCTGAATACTCTCGAGCATGTCCAGTGGTGGAAGGACGAAAAGGAAAATTCAAAAATTAAAAACGGAGCTAAACATCTCTTACCCAGAGGCCAGAAAACGCATCCAACCAATAAATAGCGGGAAACTTTCGTACGCCCAGAAAGTTTCTGGTAAGAGTACCATCGGGACCCAAATTGATATGACTGTTCCACCAAGGGGTTCTTTCACTCCCATTACTCGCTATTTATTGAGTTCAATAAAGTCCGCCCAAAAATCGGAGTCAGCTGCCACTCCAATATCGGTACCTCCCAGTGCTCAGCATTACCAACAGCGAGCACTAAATCAACATCACAGAAAACTGAACTGCCCACTTCAGGGCAAGAAATAATGGATGTAGAAACCAAGGAGGTACAAGATGAGTCAGTCTTGGAACTCTTTGCGGAGGAAGAAATGGACACAGGACAGCGTCCATACTTCCCCAGGAAAGATAAATCCAAGACTGACAAAATTAAGCCCTCAGCAGCTCAGAAGCCGCCTGATGGACCCACCAAGCCCAAATAATGACTAAATTCCTACAGTGGAATTGCCGTGGGTTCCGGCAAAACATTGATGACATTAAGGCGCTCCTGCGGCGCATCCGTAGCCAGGTGGGAAGGAGCAGCAGTACGTAGCACACGCTATTTATTGAGTTCAATAAAGTCCGCCCAAAAATCGGAGTCAGCTGCCACTCCAATATCGGTACCTCCCAGTGCTCAGCATTACCAACAGAGAGCACTAAATTAACATCACAGAAAACTGAACTGCCCACTTCAGGGCAAGAAATAATGGATGTAGAAACCAAGGAGGTACAAGATGAGTCAGTCTTGGAACTCTTTGAGGAGGAACAGTCATATCTTGATTAGACCGGGGTTCGAGCCCGTCACCACCAAATACAGAGGATGCGGAAAGGTCAGGGAATGATCACCGCATATCCCGGAGCAATATAGCCTTAGTTGCTAATGCTCCTAAAAACCAAAATAACAACAACGACAAGGTGCTCCTGCAAAAGCACAAACCAGATTGCTTTTGCATACAGGAGACTTATTTAAAGCCAAATGATGACCCCACCATGCATAACATTACCATCATTCGTAAGGATAGAATTGTGGATGGTCCTGCTCATGAAATAGTCGCAATCCTCGTTGGCAACCAAATCCCATTTCAGCCTTTGCAGCTTACAACTAGCATTGAGGCTGTATCAATTCGCTTTACAGTGGGGTTCTTATTAACTGTCTGCTCTGTTTATATGCCGCCTGGGACTGACATCCCCCAGAAATACCTTGATGATCTTATCATGCAATTGCCTTCCTCTTGTTTAATTCTTGGTGATTTCAATGGACATAACACTCTGCGGGGTAGTCTAACATCAGTGGAAGGGGACGAGTCATAGAGCGTATGCTCACTGACAATGACCTCTCTCTCATAAATGTGGGAACAAACACCTTCTTCCGCATGCATACCCGTACATTCTCTGTCATTGATCTTTCTATCTGCTCCCCTTCCCTCCTTCCTTCACTTATTTGAGAAGTGGAAGCGATCACTTCCCCGTGATAACCACACTAACTAGTGGTAGACCGTGTTTGCCATTTAGTTTACCGCGGTGGAAGATTGATCTGGCTGACTGGAATGCCTTTCAACATCTGGCAAATCTTGACATCGCTAGAATCAGTCAGGAGCCAATCAGTGATACAGTCATGTATGTCACAGAAACGATTGTCCAAGCAGCAGCAATTGCAATCCCAAAATCATCTAGCCGATTTCCACTATTTCCCAAACCTTGGTGGAATTCAGAATGCAAAGCAGCAAAAAAAAGAGCACAAAATAAAGCCTTGGGGATATTCCGCCGATATCCTACGACTGAAAATTTAATATCATTTAAACGTGCACGTGCGAAAGCGCGTTATGTGCGACGTCAGGGCCAAAGGAAATCTTGGATTCGTTTTTCATCGTCCATAACTCAGGCTGCTAGCTCAAAAGTAGTCTGAGATAAGATCCGGAAGATGAAGGGAAAGTATCCACCGTGCCCTTCAGTGATCCTCGAGCACATAGTGTTTTGTGGAAGGCGCCACCGGTGGTTCCTCACATCTGCACCCTGGTACTCTGTGAAGAATTTACAGAATCTCTGTAAAAGCCAGAAAAAGTGTGGTGTCTGGTTGTTACAGAGTTGTGCTGTGGTCTGTTGTTCTGTCTCTGGCTGCTTGGCCGCAAGGCCCCTAAGGGAACCCCACGTTGCCCGCCACCACCACTGGGAGGTGAGCCAGGCTGCCCACTTTACTCTGGCTGGCCTCCGCCAGGGTTGCCTGAGCTTCCTGACGGAGGCCAATAAAAAAATAATAAATAAATAAATAAATAAAATTAATTAATTAAATAAATAAAAAATAAAAATAAAAATAAAATAAAAATAAGTAAAAAGTAATAGAGAGAGAGAGAGGGAGGGGCATAGAAGAAGAGAGGATTTGAGGGGGAATGAATTTGGGTGGGTTGACAGGGGAGAATAAATCCACCCTAATTTAGGCGAAGTATAGGAAAGAGTGTGGGTTTAAAAGTCACAGGGGACAGGTGCCCCTGTGTAATTGCCAATGTCATAATGCCTGTAGATCCCGCACTGTGGTCAGTGCCAGCATTCCGCACCTTGGATGGTGCCTGCAATAGAACCTACCCTATTTGGGTTTGCATGATTATGTCTGCGTTTTTCCGGGGGAATGGAGAGTTATCCCACGCCGGTCCGGTTTAGTTCTTGGGCTCTGAGTTCTGCAATCTTAGCTCGCCTAAGTGCAAATGTTTCTTGCGCGTAGGTGGTTAATGCCTTATAGGTATCTTCCTCGAGTAGCAAAGTGGATTCTTGATTGCGAGGGTTTCTCTGTATTGTGGTGAGGAATTTGAGCCTAATGTTGTCATAGCTGGGGCACTCATACATGAGGTGCCCCCAGGACTCCTCTTCGCCGCAGTGGCAACGTGGATCATTCTCAATTCCCATGGCGGTCAGTTTTTGTTGGAAGGATCCATGCCCGGTGATGATAAAAGTCACATGGAGGCCAGGCGAAAACCAGGGTGGAGGTTCTGGGTGAGTTAAACTTATGGATGGAAGGAATAGTTTTGTGATGGCTCCTTTTGTTGTAGTGTCCCAGTCATGTTGCCATATCTCTTGTAGAATTTGGGTTATCCGTTGTCTTTCCTGCCTGGTGCCGTTTGTGGTGTCAAGTTGAAAATTTAGCAGTTGGGTTGGAACTCCCTTCCTTAAGTGATTAAAAAAAAAAAAACCCTCTTTTAACCACTTCTAAGTATAGTGGCTGACATCCAGTTAATACCTGCAGAGCAGGGGTGCTGACGGTGCGGCACACCCTGCGAATTGAAAGGAGCATGAATCTCTGGATTGAATCCAGCTTAAGTTTATTTCTTGCTAGGATGGCTTTTCGATACCAGATGGAGGCACCATAACACACAATTGGCACGTATGCCGCTTGGTATATCAGAGTAAGAGCTTTGTGCTTCAGCCCCCAGTCTGCCCTGCTGACCTGCCTTAACATAGCACTGTACCTTTTGAATTTTGTTGATCCTCGAGCACAATGGATGTCCAATTGCAGATGGAACTGCAGTTGCAAATACTCTAGCGGAAACATTTGCAAAAATATCTGCAATAACATCTTTCCCGCAGAGTTTTTGGTCTTGAAAAAGAAAAGTGCGAAAAATCCACTGATTCTATTCAAAAGGGCTTGAACCATATAACAAGCCCTTTTCACAAGAAGAGTTAAATGCAGCACTCTTTCTCACGCATGCAAGTGCTGTGGGGCCCGATGACATCTACTACGAAATGTTAAAACTCCTCTCACCACATTCTAAGGATTACCTTTTAATTTTGTTTAACAGAAATTTTCTTAATAAGCAATTTCCAGATTCCTGGCGGAAAGCAATCTTTCTTACCTTCCCAAAATCAGGAAAGGATCCTAGAAATCCGAGTAACTATCGTCTATCGCTCTGACAAGCTCTTTGTGCAAAGTCCTGGAAAGAATGGTTAATGCACGCCTTGTATGATATTTGGAAATACATGGTCAGCTTTCCAGGACTCAGTGCGGCTTCCGATGAAATAGATCCACTCTGGATCATTTAATCCGATTGGAAACGTGCATTCGTGATGCTTTTATTAAATCCGAGCATCTGGTAGCAGTTTTCTTTGATATTGAAAAAGCGTACGACATAGCCTGGCGATTTGGAATATTACAAGACCTCTATCACTTTGGTCTTAGATGTAACCTTCCTCTTTTTATTAAAAACTTTCTTTCGAATCGCCAATTTCAAGTCCGTTTAGGATCCACCCTCTCACAAGTGTTCTCTCAGGAAGAGGGAGTCCCACAAGGATCCGTTCTAAGTGTCACGCTTTTCGCAATCAAAATAAACTATCACAGAACGACTTCCAGCCACGGAGAAAAATGCCTTCTACGTTGACAATTTTAGTATATTTTGTAATTCATGCAATATGAGGGTCATTGAAAGGCAACTTCAGAAAACCATTGATCATCTTACAACTTGGTCTTTGACTAATGGATTCAGATTTTCATCACAGAAGGCTGTTTGTGTACACTTCTGTCGCAAACGCAATCTCCATCCTGACCCAGAATTAAGGCTTGGGCAAAACAACATCCCAGTTGTAGCAGAATTCAAATTCCAAAGACCTACTCCTTCTTAACCAGCTGTTAAATGGTACCTGAATTGCCCTCATCTCGTCTCACAAATAAATTTCAACGCTCCTACAAGAGCGTTAAGAAACCATCCACTGCTGAAACCATCCTATGCGAGAACAAATTATGGATACTACAACTTCTACAACAGGACTGCAAGATCAATGAACAAAGCAAATATCGAGATATTAGACACCCCCGGACACTTCAAGAGGCAACTGAAATTGCTAACCTCATCCGGTATCTGATTTAAAATGGACTCTTCTTGCAAGTTATAAGACTCTGATTGTGTAATGTGTGTGAAGAAATACCAGTGCTCTGCCTTACTCCTACCTTTTCACTTAAATAGGACGGATGAGTCCTACTTCGATTTATTTGGTTTTATTTTATCTGTACATTTACTTTTTTCTTTACTTTGAGAAATGTATACTCCAAGCTTCTGCTTTGAAGCTGCACCCTCAGGCACGTTTGTTTGCTGTTTTGTAGCTGTCAACAACAATAATAATAATAATAAGAAGCTGACATTTCTAAAACATATTCGTCAGCTTAGGACAAGGTGTGTTAAAGGGCTTAAAATTGCGTGCCCTTTCGTCAGCTTCTTTGGGCGCAGATCATACCATCCTCCTTCGTCTCTACCGAGCACGTGTCCGTTCCAAACTCGATTATGGGTCTCAGGTTTATGGTTCTGCTACAGATAGTATACTTCGGTGGTTAGATCCAACCCACCATCAGGCCATCCGACAGCCACTGGAGCGTTTGCACATCTCCTGTCCAAAATCTTTACGTTGAAGCAAATGAACCATCTCTGTCTCTTTGACGTAAGCAGTTGTCCTTACAGTACGCCTTTAAATTGAAATCCCTGCCCGATCATCCCACGTGGGCATCCGTTTTTGAGCCACGTTGGGAAAATCTCTACAACACCCGTCGGACTGCCAACAAACCTTTTGGTATTCGCACCCAAGGACTGTTAAATGAACTAAACATAACGGTAGACAACGTTTCCCAGTCACCGAGGCAATTCCTTTCACCCTGGCATGCCTATTTTACAACTTGTGACTTCTCCCTTAAGATCTGGGAGAAGGCTACTACGCTGTCATCTGTCTACCAAAACCTCTTTATATCACATAGACAGCAGTATCTCAACTTCCTGCCAGTCTATACAGATGGCTCGAAATCAGAATGTCATGTGGGATCTGTTGTTGTGTTTCCTCACAAAACTTTAATAAGATCCCACAAGAAACTAGTATTTATACTGCAGAGTTGCGTACAATAGAAACAGTCCTAAATCACATTAAAAATAGCGATTACCAAAAGTATATGATTTATAGTGATTTATTGAGCGTGTTACAGGCTCTAGCATCGATGAGGTATAACTCTCATCCGATCCTGTCCCGGATCCAGCAGATTCTTTTTTTCTCTCGTGGAACTAGAATTTGACATTCGCTTTTGCTGGATCTCAAGCCACATTGGGATCCGGGGAAATGAATTAGCTAATACCGCTGCCAAGTCAGCCATTTTCCTGGATAATCGTTGCCTGTCAGTCCCCTTTACAGACTACAGGCAAATAATACGCTCTAAATTACATTCCCAATGCAAGATTCTTGGCATGGACAGGCCACAAATAAACTACATCACATTAAGCCTGTAATTACGCAATGGCAGTCCAGTCTACGCCAGGGTTCGAAGAGAGGAAGTTGTTCTTGCTCGGCTCCGCATAGGTCATAGTCATCTAACACATTCCTATTTGCTGAGGGTGGATGACCCACCTATGTGCGAGATATGTAATGATTTTAACCGTCAGTCATATTTTTATAGAATGTCCTATTTTTATAGAAGAACAACGCTTGTGTTTTACCGCTTTTAATAATCTGACTGAACCATTTACACTCAGTCAGATTTTAGGTGACAGAAACATGTCTGACGTTTTTAACTTTTTACATTCTATTAATTTATATACAAAGATTTAAGTTTTATATTTCATACCTTTTTTACATACTAGTTTGACGTGGTAGCCTAGGTATGGGCTACCAAAATGTTTATTATTCCGTTTAAATTTGACTTGGCGCATTATGGCCTTAGCTGCCAATGCGCCATTGAAAATCAAATCAAGCAAAATTTGTGATGCCAATTAGCAATCTGTTATTCTGTTTCTTTTTAAATATTTATTTGATTTCACGCGTGAAAAAATTTGCTACCAAACATACGTTTATCCAAATAAAAGTAGCCAATTTCATGGCGTTTTCTTTTATCAGGGGAAAATTCTTAGATGGGAGAGCCTTGTGGAATTAAAGTAGTTTATTTTCGAAGTCCACATACTTATTTTTGAACCATGTTTTGGCTTGATGATCAATAATTTCAAGTTACAAGTTGGGATTATAGTTTTCAGTCATAGAAGTAAATGGGTTCTCAAATAAGCTTATCTTTTTATGGGATCTTATATCAGCAATCGATTTTCAAACTCTTGAAAAATGTAATTGTAATAAAGAGAGGCAACAATTCTTTGAGCTCGGTACAACGTTCAAAGTGAACTAAATTGCCTTGCCCAATTTGGGATTTAAATAATAACAACTTAATCCGAAATGATTTGACATCTCCATACAAATCAGGAGCCAATTTTCCTTTCGACTTGAAGTTTTATATTAAGAACATTTAAACGACTAGAAATGTCTGTAACAATTTCATGACACAGTTTAAAGAAACGATATAACACTTTGCCAAGACTAAGCCATCTCACTGCACTATGTAAAATTACATATTTGTATCAAGCTTCCATTTCTGAAAGAAATATACGATGATTAAAGCCATGTGATCTTATAAAATTTACAATTGAAATAACCACAGAGAGCTTTTTGATGCACAATGCAGTGAATTCCAATTGGAGTTTCAGCTCCGATATCTATCATTTTCTTGGTTATTATACCTATAAGCCCAATGTTTTTACCAATCATATGTTTTGCACCGTCAGTTGTGACTTCTACTAGGGTTTTAATATTTAGTCCTAACTTTTCAAATTGGCAAAAAATTTCAAAATGATTTTCACCCGTAGTTGTTCCGTGCATAATCTGTAGATCAGCTAAATCTTCAAGTGGTACAAAATTATCATTAATTCCACGTGTAAAGATAAGGAGTTGGGCTGTGTCATTTACATGAGTACTGTTAACCAGTACAGCCACTAAAATATTCCATTTGTTTTATGTTTTCCAAAAGTTGTTCGAACAAATTCTTCCAATATCTTCTAAACGAACAGTGATACAAGACATTAGTTTGTCGAGACAAACTAATGTCTTGTATCACTGTTCGTTTCTCCGGACAAATTTCTTCCACAACTTTTAAAAAACAACGTCTAACAAATTCATCATCATTGAAGAGTTTACTTTCAAAAGCGATCAAATGTGCAACTTGATAATTGGCACTTACTGCAGATAGATTTCTTGATCGATACGTTTTCAGTGTGTTTTTTGTTGTTTTCCTAATTCGTTTTGTAACTTTGAACACTGCTCTTTTCGCAACTCTCCTTTATGTTGATCATAAGCTTTATGCTTGGAATCATAGGATCGTTTTAAAATATATTCTTTAAAAACTGACACACCAAACACACTGCTTTTTCGTCGTACTCAATGAAGAAAGGTTCTTAAGTCCATCTTTGATTAAAAACACGACACTCCAAATCGACTTTCCTCTTTTGGAACAATTTTAAGGATTATTTTTTTAATTCAATACACGTGCCTTGAGTGATCAAGGTTCAAGCCCGTGACTGCTGAATGCGGTGCTGTTTCTTGTATTCTGTGTATCTTGTAAAACTCCTCTGACCGTTTGGTTGTCCCGGAGTATAAACAGAAAATTTATTTATTTAATAATAATTCAATGCAATGAACAAGTTATATCAAAATAGTAGAATTTCAGAATGGCGAAACTCTCTAAAATTAATTTCCCGCGCGAGAAGTATAAAAATTATTCGCGGGCCGTAGGTTGGATACCACTGAGTTATGCGAATAAGCTTTATTTGGGGTTATTTATCGAGCCTTTCTTCGGAATCATTTTAACCGGAAGCACAGAATCTAATTAGTTCTTAGATAACCGCGCAATTTTAGTTCTTATATATCACCGTTGTAGATGAATGTAAGAGTTTTTCTGTCTTTTAGTTTAATTATTGTTGTCAAACCCATTGTACCAATTCACTTTTTTATTGCAGAAAAGGCTACTGTGATGATTGGTACTTTTCTGTTTGAAACAGATGGTGCAGCGATTCCCTCCCATTCATTTCTGAAGTCAAAATCTGTGCAGTGCTTTTTATATGGAAAAATAACGATTGGGATCAGGAATATAAGCCTCTTTCTTACCGCTACTGACTTAAGACACCTTATCCCATTTTTTGAAGAATGACTGCATTGCATTTTAAGGCAGGA
Organism: Mastigoproctus giganteus; assembly: GCF_048544385.1. Taxonomy (NCBI): domain Eukaryota; kingdom Metazoa; phylum Arthropoda; class Arachnida; order Uropygi; family Thelyphonidae; genus Mastigoproctus; species Mastigoproctus giganteus. The sequence goes on along the minus strand of NC_143577.1, from coordinate 119,287,200 downwards.
AATTCACGTTTAGAAATAGCTATCATTATAAAGAGATCGCTATATGTTTTTTACTTGGTGCTATTTTTTTTTTTTTTTTTTTTTACTTGATATATTCATCGTCCTTTGTAACCGCTACTTTGACTCCTGTGATTGGAAATTTCCATGATATTAAGAATACAGATACATGACAGTATCATTATCACGGTTGTCGGATACTTTTTTTTTTAGGAGGAAATTACTAAATCTACACAACAACAAACAAAATTTCAATCAGAGTTATTCAGCGCTTTTTTACTGATAAGTTATGGATTGAAATTGAGTATTTCAGTTGTTTTTAATTGATTTGTTGAGACATTAAATAAAATACAGAGAAGCAGTAGTAGTAGTAGTAGTAGTAGTAGTGGCACTTGATGCAAGAAAGCAAGTGTAGGAGCTTATGCAGCATCAGCCAAAAAAAAAAAAAAAAAAAATCACACCATACCCTCCAATTGCCTGTCCAGTTCCTCCTTAAATTTATTTAACCTATCAACTTCCACAACGATAGATGGAAGTTTGTTCCAGCAATTAACCACCCGCTGGCTAAAGGCAAATTTCCGCACATCTATTCTACATCTATCCTTTCTTAATTTGAACTTATGTCCCCGTAGGTTCGTATTCTGAACAAGTGGGAGGATCCCATCAGAATTCAGCGTGCTCAACCCATTCAAGGCCTTATAGACCTCAATCAGATCACCGCGCAGGTGCCTAGTCTCCAGCCACTGCAATTTGCAGAACTTAAGCCTCTCTTGGTAAGAGGATCCCTTCATTACCCTCACCAATCGTGTTGCTCTTCTCTGTACACGCTCAAGCAAATCTACATCGTTCCTAAAATGAGGCCTCCAGACCTGTACGCAGTACTCAAGGCGTGGCCTGACCATTGCCTTATACAGAGGGACAACCACCTCCTTTTCCCTGCTAGCAAAATTCCTATATATCATTGACAAAACCCCATGACCTGCCCTAGCAGCCTGTCTACATTGCTCAGAAAACTTCATATCTGACTGCACAATTACTCCCAGGTCTTTTTCATTTTCTACCACCTTAAGTGTAGTACCACACAGTTGGTACGTTTCTCTGGGGTTACTTCTACCCATATGCAGTACTTTGCATTTGTCAAGGTTAAACTTCAGTTGCCACTTCTTAGCCCATCTGCCCAAATTATCTAGATCCTGTTGCAGTAGCACACTGCCATTACTGTCATTAACAACCCTGCCAACCTTCGTGTCATCTGCAAACTTCGACATTAAGCCTGATATACCTTCATCAATATCATTGATAAATATACAAAACAACAGTGGACCCAACACCGAACCCTGTGGGACTCCACTAATAACATTAGTCCACGAAGAGCAGCACCCATTGATTACCACCCTCTGTCTTCTCCCACTTAACCATCCTTTTATCCATTGTAGCAACTTACCCTTAATACCATTCTGCTCCAATTTGTACAGTAGTCTTCCATGCGCAACAGTGTCAGAAGCTTTCCTGAAATCCAAGTATATGATATCAAAATTATTTTTTGCATCCAGTTCCTTTGTGACCACATCATAATAACCAATCAAATTTGTCAGACAAGACTTTCCCTTAACAAACCCATGCTGTGTCTGAATTATTGCTGCAGTCTTGTCTAGATGATCCTGCAATGCATCTTTAACCAGTGACTCCATTATTTTACCCGGAACAGAAGTTAAACTAACTGGTCTGTAATTATTCGTGTCACTCTTCGAACCTCCTTTGTGAATTGGGGATACATTTGCACATCTCCAGTCCGTGGGAACCTCCCCTGAATCCAAGGATGCTCTCATAAGCATTTACAGTGGCTGCATGCATTGTCACGAAGCTGTCTGCTTACACTGAATTTAATCTAAATTTATATAATTAGAAAGAAGAAAGTGCATTTTATGATTTTCACCCAACGAAAAATCATAGTTTCATGTGTACCGGATTTCAAGAGCGAATTTACCTTATTTCACCAGAATGAGAAGCCTCTTCAGTTACCAAGTACACAACATTCGATTTTTATATATATGATTATTAATTTTGACAGAAACGAAACATTTTTAAAACGTAATAGAGGTAATTTAAGAGGTTTTTCAAATGTGCTTTTTTTTTTTTTTTATCCCACTGGGTCAAAATATTTTATTAAATTATTCATAATACGTGTATACGTGTCTTGATATGTATATCGCTAGCATCCTTGGCTTCTAGAATTCGGAAATAATTTAATATCAGAAAAAAACTGATTATATTGTCATAATGGCTTATGTAATTAGCAATAATTGTAACCAGTTTAATTACAATTATGTGTAATCGCGTATGATATGTTCTTGAAGATTTTGATACGGATCTTTTTAACAAGTTCGAAGCTTCGCGGTTTTCGATAGCACTTAATTCGATAGTCGCACTAGAATATCTATGAAAAGCTCATTCTACTGAAGTATTTATAAACATGACAATGTTTGAACTATTTATGATGCACTTCAGTAATATTCAAAATGTACTTGGGTATTCACTCGTACTTTAGCAGTTAGAAATCATTGAATCAAACAAATTTATTAATTTCTACAAACAACTGTTTATTTTCTACGGAATGTCTAGCCCACACAAAGAAAACGAACAAAGAGAGGTGACCTTTAGTTGTGTATGGCCGTGTAACTGGCCAAAAATAACTTCCAATGACATAAAAGCAGCTGTAAAGAAAGAAAAGAAGGTAACTGGTAGAAAATCAATCCGGTACAAAAGTCCTTACTCTCTAAATGGAAGCACCTAGTCTGAATTGAGCCATTAATTCCTCGTCAGCTCCTGATTAATAGCCGTGTCTATAGTTACAAGACAGCTGAGTGCTAACGCTATCGGGTGTCCTCTGAACTTGTATCAATTTGGTGGGACACAACATGACCTACCAGTGTAAGGTTAAAGTTGATAGCAGGCTTTCTTCTCAAGGTACGTAATTTTCTTTCTGGTGACAAACGTTTTTGTGTGTTCGGTTTCGAACACCTTACACGGTAAAGGATGCTTTGTTTTCTGTCTTCCACATGAATGCTCTTTCGAGCAAGTGAGGCAAGTTCTTTAGTTGTGCGTGTTTAACTTTTAGCAAACGTAAATGCTGTGGTAGAGAAATGAATATTTGAAGAACCATCATGCTTCTTGGCTGTGGGTTAATTTTCTTTACATTATTTATTGAAAAACATTCAAAGAATTAGGTTTCGTTTCTTGAGCATAGTATTCCCGTACAGGAAATGTTTCCATGACAGATGAATTAGAAGACGAAATGCGCAAGGCATAATTTCTTATGGGTTTAGGTAATTAACTATATAATATCGTTTTAGATACACCATAGTTTACCCATAAATTTGAATTACGTATGTAGCGTAAGATACATAGTTTTAATCGTATCTCATGTTGTGGGTGGCTTCACAACGAGATAGCTGGTATTGCACTACTTCGAATAAATAACGCTTCTCTAGTGGAGAAGACTGCTATATAGATGCTCACCTGTTAAGGACAGATGAATGTACAAGAAACGCTGACCAGAGTCAGCGTTTCTTGTACATTCTTTTTTTTTTTTACCCAGTGGACCTACTCAGCAATTAAATTACGATTATGTTTTTCATCTTACACGTGTTTATTTTTCTTTTGAAGACTAAATACACAAGGCACAATATGTTATGGGTTAACTATATAATATAATAATTAATTAATTATATAATATTGGTGTAAATACACCATAAATTTAACTACATAAGTAGTTTACGGTGTAGTTTATTGGTCAAAGCCTCAGGCTATGTAAATAGTTTAACTAATGTACAAGTTAGTGCAATTGCATCATTTCAGTACATAGCCAACTACTTAAGTAGTTAAATTGGCATCATTAAATATATCTCATATTGTGAAAACGGTGCCGTATGGGTGAAGGTATCCGTTGAGAATAAGTAACAATAGTCTTCTCCTATGGTGAAGTGTTACTTATTTGAGGTAGTGCAATACCATGGCAACTCGTTGCGAAGGTATTCACAATATGAGATATAGTTAATGATGCCAATTTATAACTACTTAACTAGTTGGCTACGTACAGAAATGATGTAATTGCACTAACTACATAATAGTGTAACAGCATTGTTTGATTATATCTCATATTGCGGCTTCCTTCACAACGAGATACCAGGTATTGCACTACTTCGAATAAATAACGCTTCTCTAGTAGACGAGACTACCGTCATTTATTCTCAGTGGGCACCACCACCAGACGCGTTTCGGAGCTTGTTGACTCACTTATCGGTAAGCGGGTGGGCAGGCATCCTGATAATGCAGACATGACATCACAGTTGCGAAGTTAATTCCACAATATGGATTATTCGAAATAGTGCAATGCCTGGTATCTCGTTGAAAATAATGATATTGAGTTCATCATCATCATCATGCACTTGGTCCGGCTTTGGTCTTTTAATACCTGTTCCGTTGTAGCTCTTGGAGGTGGTCTTGATCTCGCCATCGTTGTCTTGGTCGACCAACATCTCTCTTGCCTGTAGGTTTGTAGTTAAAGGCTAATTTTGGGATCCGGTCTGGGTTCATTCTTTCTACGCGGCTGATCCATTTTCCCTGATACCGTTTTATTTCATTTACTATGTTATCTACTTTTAATTTCTCGCGGATATCTAAATTTCTTTGGTGGTCTAGTCTTGTAAAGCCTAATAATGGTCTTAAAAATCTCATTTGTGCTGCTTCTAGTTTGTGTGCATCTTTTTTATTTATGACGCAAGTCTCACAGCTGTAGAAGAGGACTGGTTTTGAAGTGATGTTGCGCAGTCGTAATTTTGTTTCAGTTGTCATTTGTTTTCCGAAGTGGCGTTTAATCGTTCCATTCATTTTATTATATTTTTGTAGTTTAGTGTGGATGTCTTTCCCTTCATTTGACATTAAATTTCCCAAATAGGTGAAGTCAGATATTTGTTCTATTATTTTATCATCAATAACAATTTTGACTCTTTGTATGTTTTTTCCACATAATCCCATTGATTTTGTTTTTGAGGTGAAGATTTTCATCTTGTACTTTTTACCTATTTTATTAAGTTCATTTTCTGCTATCTGTAGTTCATCTTCGGATTTTTCAATTATAACTTGATCATCAGCATATAATATAGTTTGGATTTTATTCCTTTTGTTCAACTGTATTCCGTTGTTAATTGTTTCTTTCCATTCTTTAAGAATTTTATTGATGTAGATGTAAAATAAATTTGGTGATAGTCCACATCTTTGTTTCACTCCTTTATTGGTATTAATTGGGTCTGATAGTTGGTCATTAGAATATTTTATTCAGACTTTTGAGATTTTATATAGGCTTTGGATCGCGTTCCGGAGTTGGGTTGGGATATTTTCTTCACGTAGAATCTGCCGAAGTTTTTCCCGGTTTACATTGTCATATGCTTTTTCATAATCAATAAAGAGCAGAAATGTTGGTAGATTGAATTCCTCTTCTTTTCTCGAAAATTTGCTGTAGTGAGAAAATGGTTTCTATTGTTTGTGCTTCTCCCTTTTCTGAACCCACATTGTCTTCTAACAATTGTTCAATGTATTTATTAAGTTTACTCTTTAGTATATTAGAATATAGCTTTGCAGCAGTTGACAGCAGTGTTATCCCTCTGTAATTGTTAGGGTTATTTCTGGAGCCTTTTTTTGTGTAAATTGATTACTATTCGTGTTTCTCAATTTTGGTTATCTGTTGCTTATGCCATATGATGTTAAATAATATTAGTAGTGCGTTTTTTTAGTAAGGTGCCCCCATATTTAAATAGTTCTACATTCAAATGGTCTATGCCTGGGCTTTTTCGGTTTTTTGATTTTTGTAATATTAACTCTAGTTCTTCCATTGTTATATTTTCTTCATCTTTGGTTACCACAGATTCATCTTCCAATTCCCTAGTTCCTGGGTTATACCATAGTTTGGAATAGTGTTGCTTCCATTCTGCTTGGGAGATGGAGTTGGTTTTTATTTGATCATTTGTCTAGTTGTAATTTCTTAAAACATTTAAAGCCTCTTTTCTGTGGGCCTGTGATATCACGTTCTAAAGATTTAACAAATTTATCCCAGTCATCTCGTCGGATTCTTCTGGTTAGTTTTATGATTTCTAAGCTTTTTATATTTTATGTGTAGATGTAGGTCTTTAGTTTGTAGGAACAGTTTATAGGTATTTTTTTTCTCATTGATTGTTTGTTTCAATTCTTCATTCCAAGTTCTTAGCTAGTTTTTATTTTTTTATAAGTTTATATCCAAGACTTTCTTCGGCATCTCCCAGAATTGATTTTTTTCACGTTTGACCAGATTTCCTCAACATTATCACTTTCATCTGATTTGAGTTTATCTTTCAATAGACTTTCATACAGGAATTTAGTGCTTTCGTCTTCCAACAAATGCATTTTTAATTTCTTAGTAGTTTTTGTTGGTATTTTCTTCTTTTTATTAAGATAATCTCTTTTTATTTTGAAAGTGCTTTCTACTAGGTAGTGATCACTGTCAATTTTACTGCCCTCTGAATATTCTAGTGTCCCTAATTTTATCATTTAAATTTTCATTAATGATAATATAATCTATTATAGACATTGTGTTTCTTGTTTCCCATGTGAATTTATGGATATTCTTGTGTTTGAAAAAAGTATTTGTAATTTTAAGTTTATTAAAAATACAGAAGTCTATCAGGCATCTTTCATTATTGTTGACCAGGGGTTCGCCTTCTGATCCTATACATTTGTCTACTGCTAGTATGAAAATCTCCTGCTAGTATGAGATACTCGTTTTTGTTAGTTTGGTCTATGATCTGTTGTAATTTGTCATAAAATTCTGTGGTTTCTTCAATGTTGCCTTCTACTGGTGCGTAGATGCCAATGATTGTTATTGTATAAGATAGAATTTTTAGTCTTAATTTCAATATTCTGGGTGATATTCAAGAGTAGTCTTAATATTTTGTTTTCCCATTCTTTCTCTATTATAACAACAACTCCCGATGATGCCCACATTCCAGTTGGTACGCCGGAGTATACCTATTTCTTTGGATCCTTTGTTCTCCTTTTTTGTTTCGGTAATGACTGCTAAGTCAATATTTCTATTTTCTAGTTCCATGGTCAATTCATCTAATTTGTGATTTATTCCCCTAACGTTCCAAGTTGCTACTTTAAGTTCCTTAATCGTAGTCCTATATCCATTGCCTAGGTCATTACCCTTGAGATCCGTCCAGTTTTTTCCCTTGAGCTTATTTCGAGTATTTAGAATGTCCACCGGATAGGTTACCAGCCTTTCGCGGGGTAAGTCTAGTGATGGGGCTGCCACCTTATAGCCTCTAGACAGGCTTCAAGTATTTATTATTTATTTATTTATATACACGTTTCTCACACACAGGGCACACAAACCTTAAAGGTGAGAACGCTAGGAATTACATAAAATACAAAACAGTAGTAATCAATATAAAACTAGAATTAAAATATATACAAAATTTACATTAAGAAAACAGAGTAAAGGGCAAATTCTTATAGATAGATTAAGTGTAAAATCGATATTGTAATTATTCAATACCTGAAGGAAATGAAACAGAGGACTACTAAGTGATGAGTACGAGGAATAGGCAGTGAGAAATTAATTTTATAACGAGAATTCAAACGGGGTATAGTGAAAGTTATTTGTTCAAGAAGAGATGGAGAATGGATAACAGAGTTTAGGATATTGTAGACAAAAAAAAGAGACCCATAGAGTTGTCGTCTAGAGCTAAGAGGAATGATTCTGAAGCGACTACAAAGAGCTCCATAATTTCGACGGTGAAAGGCAATGTGATTCGAGAGAATACGAATTTAATGAATTTAATTTGAATTCTCTCAAGTCTGTGAGAAAGATATATTCCTGTTGTGTGGACACAACAGTAATATCTTTCCTGTTGTGTCCCCAGCAGGAAATATCGCAATAATCAAAAATGGGAAATATAAGCTGCTTGTAGAGAAGAAGAATTATAACTTTGTCACTCTTGAAAACAGGAAGAACGCTTGATTAATCCAAGAAGTTTAGGAGTCTGAGATATTACGTGATCGAAGAGGGATGAAGGTCAGATCGAAATAGGACACCTAAATCCTTGAACGAATCAGTACTTGCAATTAAACAGTTTCCAATGTCGTGGAAGTTGATAGCCTAAATAGGTTTAAGGCTCAGCTGGACAGGTATTTCGAACGAAGAGAGGGGTGAAGTGGTTATTTTTTATTTATTATTATTTTATTCTATTTTATTTTTTTTGGCTGATGCTGCATAAGCTTGCTTTCTTGCATCAAATGCCTATGCTAATATAATAACCAGTAAGGACGGAGGGTCTAACTAAACGATTCGAGCGAAAGCGACATAATTTACATTTTAACGGGTTTAGAAACAAATTATTTTTACTGAGCCAGAGTGAGAGGGAATGAAGACAGGACTGGAATTCATCTCTGTTAGTTGAAGAACGAATAACTTTGTAAAGTTTAATATCATCTGCATAGAGTTACCACTGAACATTAACAGACTGGACTGAAAGAAGATTGACAAATCATTAGAATAAACAATAAAGAAGAGCGGACCCAATGGTGAGCCTTGAGGAACACCTTGCGAAACAGTAACCGGAGTCGATGAAGTAAGATCAATTATTACGGATAGTTTGCGATTTCTAAGCAGTGAATCAAGCAAATCTACTAAAGGGAATCTTTTGCCGTTCAAGCTGTCATAGTATGGTCTACGATCCCCTTTACTAGATTTGCGATGTGGACAGAGTCAAATGCATGTGAAATATCAAGGAAAAGCGAGTCAGTTTGATTCCCTTTGTCCAAGTTAGTTTGTAGGAAATGAGAAAACAAGGCAAGATTTGAAACAGTTGATTTCCTAGGAAGAAAAGCATACTGATAATTATTGATAAAAGAGTGAAGATCACAACTAAGATATTTATAAAGTAGGAGTTCAAAAATTTTCGCAATTGTATTCGGTATAGTGATAAGTCAGTAGTTATTAGGCATAGCTTTATCACCCTGTTTTTTATAAATCGGGATGACATAAGCCTCTTTGACGATGAAGGGTAACAACCATGAAGAAGACAGTAATTAAAGAGATTTGTTAGAACTGGAGCTAAAGACTAACTACTTTTCTTGAAGAAAAGAGCAGGAAGAGCGTATCGGGGCCAGGAGAAGTGAAATCTTTAAGCCGAGAAATGACTGACTGGACGTCATCAGTAGTGAGAACTAATCAATCAAAACTGTCATTACTATTATATTCAAACGTATAACAAGGAATAGAGCGTTGCTGTTCCGAAGAACAAAGTTTCGAAAATTGCGTAGCAAACATATTAGCAATGCCAAGAGGACAGTTGATATAGATATTTGAATCATTAATTAGCATAGGAATTCTAGGAGATCTCGATAGCCGTTTGAGATAGAACCACAATGGTCTAGAATTGAAATTCCGAGTAAGTTCGAATTGAACTGAGTGAAGATAATCAGAATATTGAGATTTAGTAATTCTCTTAATATGGTGTCTAAGGGAAGAAAAGGAAAAGTAGCTAAAGTTAGTTTTGAGTTTTCAATACCTTTTATGGAGATAAATTTTGCGACGAATAAATACGCAAGCTTGTTCCACATCCAGTGAGGGAAGTTATTACGATTAGCAGAAGAGAATTTGATGGGAACGAACTCAGAAATTGCAGAATGGAGGATTAAGTACAGATACTCAACGGAATGATCAATCGATTCAAATTTATGGATTGGAATCCAGTCAATATTGCCCAGAAATTGATTTAACGAAGTCCAGTTTGAATGCCTAAAGCTAAAAAAGTATCTGTCAAAGGAAGGTTCAGAAATAAAAGAAAGGAAATCTACGACAATAGGGAAGTGATCTGATCGGATGAAATTATCACCCTTAGAAATTGAGAAGAGAATTGACTTATGGGTAAAATCTAAATCAAGGTGGGGGGAGTTCCGGGTAGGAAAGTTACAGATTTGAGTTAGAACATTATTAAGCCAAATGCTGCAAAATTATTTAGCCAGTGAATGTGGTGAGCGACTGGTGTCAAAAGCAGTTGGGACATTAAAATCACCCAGAATAAGTGGTATTGCTTTCGGAGGTTTCAGAAAGATCGCTGCATCCGTAATATCCTCTAATTGTTGAATAGTAGCTATAGAAACTGGGGGAGCAAGGTAAAAAAGCATAAGCAGGAGAAGCTTTCCTGCATGATTAACTAATAAAGAGATACCTTTAATGGAAGAATGTTTAGTGAACTGAAACACTTTGACCAAGTGATGGGTAAAGATAGCAACACCACTACCCTTCGAGTCTCGATCCAAACGATAGACAGAATAGGAGAGAGGTGAAATTTCACTATCAAGATGTGTGGATGTAACCAGTTTTCAGTAAGGGCGACTATGACAAGAGTTTGTTGCAGAAGGAAGAGACGAAAAGCAGTCATATTTTTTACAACACTTCTACAATTTACATAAAATAATTACGATAAAGATGACATCAGGAAGGTGACTGCTAGCTAATACGAGTAGGTTTGACAAGATGGGCAGCATTGCCAGAAAACCTGTACGGCTTAATAATTACATCGATTGGCCAAATATCAGTATCTAATATACATGCTTGCTTAGATGAATTACTTAAGATTAGAAACGACGCATAGTCTGGATAACGGGTAGTTAACTTCCTCACAGAGGTGTGAAGACCTATCTCAATGTTGAGAAAATCTTCAATATCTGAAGGATCTGTGGAAGCAGCAAGCCGACTGACGAAAGACTGAGCCTGGCGAGGAACAGCTTGAAATCTTGATCTCTTATTAGTTCCGAAGGCAAATAGGGGCGCTCTACTTCCGTTAGCTGAAGAACGAGATACGTCAGCTGATGTTGTGGGCTGTTTATTAGATAGACTCTGATTATAATTGGTGGGGCAAAGACTATTCGCAGGCGCTGAGGACAAGAACTGACCTGTCAAAGCGAAGAAATGAAGCGCTTTTGTAGAGCCATTCACATTATTCGGCATGAGTGCTCCAGAAGAACAAGTAGAATCGAGAAATATATTTGAAGGCGTAGCGGAGAGCTTGACATTGTCAGATTGAGGACTAGGTAACTGGGCAGCATCCAAAGGCAGGTGAGCAATTTGAATGGAAATAGCTTTACCACCCAAATGCAACGATAATGACGTGGCAAGACTTATAGATTCAGCTGATTGATGAGAATCACTGAAGGAAACATGCTTAGAATGAAAGACAGGAGGAACTGGAATAGGTTTTATGCGCTCATTCTGGATGAACTCTTTCACAATCAGAAGCAACAGCAATGGAAGCTTGCTTGATAGTATTTGTTGGGTGAGGCTTAGGAACTTCAGTAGTTCCACAGTTGAAGGATGTGAAGAACAAGCTTGGAACACTACATTGTACATCATGAAGTGGAGAAAGGCCTCGGGATTTCCCAGTGGGCACATAGACTGGCGCCTCCGTATCCAGGTGGGAAGGAGCAGCCATGCGTTGTACACGCTTCTTGATTAGACCGGGGTTCGAGCCCGTCACCACCAAATACGGAGGATGCGGAGAGGTCAGGGAATGACCACCGCATACCCCCGGAGCAATATGGCCTTAGTTGCTAATGCTCCTAAAAACCAAACAACAAACAAACAAACAGTGTTAGACTGTAGCACAGAAAAATCTGAAGGGTGACAGTTTGTGCAGGAAGAGGATGAGACCGAAGCTTGCATAATTTCAGGATTGGTTGCTCGTTCATTACTGGGAGCCCTGGAAAGAAGAATTTTGCAGAGATACTCAATTCTGTTAAGCTGAGATGAGACAGATGAGATTGTAGAGACAAGAAGCTCTTTAGAACTTGCTGCAGACTGAAGATGAGGCGACGATTGATCAGAGATTGGTGCTGAATGGGAGACACTCAGAGGATCAACAGTAGGCGGAGAAGTAAAGTAGCACTTAAAGCAAATGTGAGATCCAGGATTCTGGTTTGTACGAACATCATCGGGCAGAAAATTGAGACAACGCTGATATATATAGTTTTTTACAGTGTGTGCACTGGACTGCAGTAAAAGCAATGTCAGAACAGCAGACACAAACACGAGATGAAATGACAGATGTACAGTCTTTAGTTACAGCAGAACTGGAAATAGGTTGTGGGTAAGTCAAAAGCATCATGAGTAGAATCCTTACTGTGCATTTGGAATAAGTTTGGAATATAATCAAACGATGCTGTTACACTATTTATACAGTTAAATTTATGAGTAAACTATGGTTTTTTACACCAATCTTATATATTTAAAGTGTTCTATATCATATGTAAAAAAGCAGCGCCTCTCCGTAGACAAGCTTATCCAAGTTCATTGCTCCTAGTATATATTCAGTTGATCTCACCTTGAAATTTGTGCATAAAAAAAGGAAAGTAAAATGCAGCCATTATCAACCCACTGCAGGATGGAAGAATCCTCAACAATTCATGCTGAGGGAAATGGACCATAATCTGCCACGCTGGTCCAGTGCGGGTTGGTAGATCGACCGTATTCGGCAGTCAGGGGCTTGAACCCCGATCTACTCAAAGAGCGCGTGCTACTGCACTCCCGCTCCTGACTACTCGGCTACTCGGAAGCAGGTGTCGCTAGTGCATGCGTGCTGTACATTTTTCTTGAGCTCCTCAAAAAAAAAGTCTAAATTGTGATATAAATTGTGATTTCTAGCTGTAAAAGTGTCCATCGAGTTCCTCGTCTGACGGTGAGTCCATTCATAGTACTTCTGTGTCAAATCTTGTAGGGATATCGAAGCTAGAAGCATTTTTAATTAACTTAGCTCTGTTGTTCTTGCTTGCGTTGGAACGGCTGTCAAAATGGCTGCTCCTACATAGGACTGACTAATGTTAATATATTCGTGGAATTCTCTAACTGATATTGCTGCTGTTTTGTACTGTAGAATATTGATTTTTATTGCATTTTTGTTCAGTATGGCTAATTTTTGTAATTCCGCATTTGACTGAGAAGCCGTTGAGACTGTATATTTTGCCAACTTAACTATAGTTGTTTTGACCATGAAATTAAGTAAGCTTCAAGTCGTCATTGCTTCTTCCCCGTGAAGAACAAAGGCCTTTGTTCCAGGAGTTCTCCTTTGTTTGACGCCATCTTGCCCTGTTGTCGCTGGATGACCACGTGGCTGAAGCAGTAGGTACTTGATTATTGCTACTTATCATAAAGATACTGAATCGATTTTCATGATTATATAGAAGATACATAGTTTGGTCTGTAAATTGTTAACTGTTGACTGATTGATTATTGCATTGTAAGCTAGAATAAGGAATACTGTAGCAGTTTCAGGGATGCCTAGTTATAAACTCTAATTGGACATATAAGCATTGGAAGATTAATATGATTTTTCGCAGCGCCCCTTGGCGAGCGTAGTGAGAAACGCAAATTATCGACATCCAACACAAACGTATACTGTTGGCAATTGGATTTTCATCCCGCACTTTCATCCCAGATTTTGTAACCGCCCTGTCTCAACATGAGCACAGTGCAAAGTTCATCTACCACCACTCTGGATGAACCAGAGGCACATCATAGCCTCATGCAACATAAGAACCCCTCAAAAGTCTGTCACTCAACCACAAAAAAGGAAAAGAGAAAAAAGCGCACCGATTATCATTCTCAGGAAGAAGTTCAAGAGTGCTCCAGCCCCCCTGACTCTGGTCCTGATGAGACCCAATGTAGTACTGCATGTACAAGCGCTTCCACAGCCACTGGCCCCAATGTGGACCCCAAACTCTCAACTCCTACGCTTCCTCCTTCAGCCCTTGATCAGACGATTGTAATGGGTCTAAAACCTTCTGAACGATTGGCCATCTCGTCCTCGCCGATACCCACTGACTGGGAAACCTCTGCTGAATGTACTACGCTTCATCAAACCATCTGCAAGTTCCGCCTCATACTTGTCTCCTATCTGAATAACGACACCAACCGGATTACCAAAACGGCTAGCACTTATGTACAGGAATTGTGGACTAAATTGGAATTGATAGCGACAGAATTAATAATAGATAACGAGAAACTTCGAGCAGTAAATGATGAGTTGAAGACAAGAACAACTATCTTCGAGAAGGTGGTGGATACCCTTTCCAAGCTCTCGCCTTCTCCTGACCAGGCTTCCCCTATTGGAATGAATGGCCTGACTTTGGATACACCTGATCCCACTCCATTCTCTTATGTGGGAGCAGTGAAAGCTAGGAAAGTGACACAGGCTGAGGCTGCAAAGCAGCAACTACAACCCCCATCAACTTCTGATAGGAAAATGCAGCATGTGCTCCTACTCCGTGCTAGTGAAGACTCGAACCTCAAGACCAGTACTGAGGTGCAAGAGATGGTTGCTAACACGCTAAAGAGTGATTATCGAAATGTCAAAGTCAAATCGCTTAGACCCATCAGGAACAGGGGAGTCATCCTCGAAACTACCACTGAAGAGGACCTGAAAAGCATCTCCTCCAGCAGTTCCCTCTCATCTGTTGGTGTCCAGGCAGCACCACCAAAGAAAGCTAATCCATCGCTACTCATTTACGATACTCCCAAGGATTGGTCTAATGAAGAAATTTTAGACGACCTCTACTACAAAAATCTGGCCGACTATGGGTACACTAAAGAAGAAGTCAAAAGCGAAATTACATTCAGATTTCAAACAAAAACAAATTCCAATTCAACGGTGCACAGGGTCATTAGCCTTTCACCCAAAATCTACAAGAGAGTTCTCTCCTCTGATAGAATTTTCTTGGGTTGCAGTGCATACAGATTTCGACCCTTCACAATTGTCACAAAGTGCTTCTTGTGCCTAGGATATGGCCACACCTCCCAACACTGTACCCATAACTCCCCCACATGTGGCCATTGTGCACGTAGTGGGCATGTACATGTGGAGTGTCCTCATCAAGATGAGCAGCCTTGCTGTGCCAACTGCAAACGACGGAAGCGAGAGCATTCCCACTCAGTCCGTGATGTTACTTGCCCTGAGTACCAACGTGCACTAGAAATGGTACGACTGAGAACCACTAATGAATAGTCTAAATACAGTCAAACCAAGCAGAGCCACTGCAAAAAACTTTCATTCTACTCCACAGGCTTCCACGAACTCAGTGTGGGCTAGGGCAAAGCTAAGAATTATGCAGATAAATGGACAGAGATCACGAACCGTCTCTGACGAAATTCGTGTCTCTGCTGAGGACCATGAGATCGATGTTATCGCCATCCAGGAACCCTACACTGCTAGAATACAATCTGGACCATCAACGAGGATTATGGGCTTTCCCATCACCGCCAGAGTCATTCAGCCTGTTCCAGAGGACCCAAAATCCTGCATTGTCGTCTTCAACCATGAACTGGACATCTTGGTCGTACATGGGCTCTGTAACAAATTTGCTACCTGTGTTCAAATCATTAGCCCAGTACTGACCTTTTATCTTATTTCACTGTACTGCCCACCATCTGCAGACTTCAATGACTCATTGAATTACCTAGAATTTGCACTCAATTTCCTTGAAAACAAGTCAGTCCTTCTTGTTTCGGACGTCAATGCCAAATCCCATTTCTGGCACAGCAACACCACGGACCTTCGAGGAACAATGCTAGAGGATTTCATTGTCTCCCACAAACTCATAGTCCATAATCAGCCAAACCAGCACACCACGTACAGCAGCTCCACAGGGGAATCTAATATTGATGTCACTGTCACCACCAACAATTTAGGCCCGTATATCCATGACTGGCAGACTATACCAGATTGGACCCTTAGCGATCATAGAGTTATCACATTCGACCTAACCCCAAACGTAACTAACACATCTAGGATGCCCAGACCACCTGCATTAGTGCGGTTCTCCATCAAGAGCATCGACTGGTCCTTGTTTGATGACTCTGTAATCAAAGACTTTGCTCCACATGAACCAAACTACCTGAACTCCTGCACAGCCACTGAAATAGCAGACATGATGCAGCAAGTGTTGTTGAAGGCCTCCTACAGGTCGGCTAGGAAAAAATCTATCCGTCCCACTGCCTGCTCTTGGTGGTGTCAAGAGCTTACTGCACTCCGCAGAGAGGTCCATCGTGCCCGTCGACTTTATCAACGCCACCGCGACTGGCCTACCTGTGAAGTAGCTAGATTCCACAGCAATTATATTGCTAAAAAGAACGAATATACCAAAGCCATAGCTGCCCAGAAGAAAACCACCTGGTCGGAGTTTGTCCGAGACTCAGGGAATTCCAACCCCTGGGGACTTCTATACAAAATAGCCAGGGAAAAGACTTTCAGGCCTGAAATCTTTGGCACTGTAACTACTGAGAACACCGAGACTTCTAACTGGACCGACTCCATCAACTCCACACTTGACAGACTGTTTCCTGAAGATAATCCAGCAGATGATCTACCTGAGCACAGAGCAATACGATTAGCTAATCAAACCTATGCTTCTGAGGAAGAAACCAATCCCTTTACAATGGAAGAGCTCACAGCCGTCCTCAACAGGATCAATCCTCAAAAATGTCCAGGAATGGACCTCATTGAGTACGTCTTTGTCCTTCGTTTGTTCAAGCTTAGACCCCTATATCTCCAATTGCTCTACAACAAATGTCTTCTTGAGGGAGTTTTTCCGAAGGCATGGAAAGTGGCCCTGCTGCGACTCATAAGGAAGCCCGGAAAACCCCCAGGAGATCCGCGCTCCCTTAGACCAATTGCACTCTTGGCAAATCTAGGCAAAGTTCTAGAAAGGCTCATGGCTCTCCGAATCACACAACTGTTCCAGGAAAAGAACCTGTTCTCCCCAGCGCAGTATGGCTTCACACCAGGGCGATCTGCAGAAGAGGCGCTGTTTGACTTCGTCCTCCATATTGAAAACTCCTCATCTAAATTTGAACTGGCCATCTTGGTGGATTTTGAAGGTGCTTTCGACACTGTCTGGTGGGACAGTGCATTGGCATGCCTCCGCCTAGCCAACTGTACCTCCCATCTCTACAAGCTCTTCCAGAACTATTTCACAGAGCGCACTATCGTGGTTAAATCCAATATTCTGCAGATAACTAGACCAACCACTCGGGGGTGCCCACAGGGTTCTGTCTTGGGGCCCTTTGTGTGGAACATGGTCCTGCACAGCTGGCTTTCTAAAACCTTTGAAGGATGCAAAATTGTGGCGTTTGCAGACGACCTGACTATGGTTGTTTCTGGGAAATCACGCTCCGACCTTGAAAACAAAACAAATCTTATCCTAGCAGATCTCTACTCCTGGACAGTTCTCAACAAGCTTCAAATCAGTACCAGCAAAACAAAAATGATGCTTTTTAAATCAAAGCTTGACCTACGCCGCCCACCACAAATCAAGATCTCCGGAAAACAGCTTCCTATTGTGACACAGGCTAAAGTCCTAGGGGTGGTCATTGACCATAAGCTGAGCTTCCTTCCACATCTACAATACCTAGGGGTCAAAACGAAAAGATTTTCAGTTGCAATCATGAGGATCTCCAGGAGCAACTGGGGACTCTCCAACAAAACACTCTCTCTGTATTATAAAGCTGTTTTCATCCCCATTGCGACCTACGCAGCAGGAGCGTGGTTTCACCGGGTTCAACGAGTACATATGAAAGTCAAGGTCAACTCCATTCAACGTGCTATGCTCTTGGCCACGCACAGATTATGCCGAACAGTGTCCACAGCTGCCATCCAGGTGATAGCTGGAACTCTGCCACTTGATCTATTTGTTATCTTCAGAGGGCTTAGCTTCAGAATTAAAAAGAAAATACCAACGAAAATACAGGGCCTAGAATTAAATCTCAATGCTGACCCCAAAGCAGAAAGAGCTCGCTGTTATAAGGAACTCGTCAACATTTGGCAGTCTAGATGGAACACCTCACACACAGGCTCCGTTACCAGAAAATTCCTCCCTGATGTCACTTTCACAACCCTGAAAACGGTAAAGACCTGGCTTTCCCTCACCTTGGAATCCTCCTACTTGGTTACCGGACACGGGTCCCTCAATGAAAAGTTACATCAACTGGGTTTGCTACCAACAGATCGCTGTTTCTGCGGCAGTCCAGAGAACTGGAAACATCTTCTTTTCGAATGCAGGTTGTACGATGACTTAAGAAGGACCTTGCTGCAAGCTGTGCCAGGTATCTCAGAACAGCAACCAGAGCATCTACTCCAAACACCTGACAATCTAAAGGCATTCCAATCCTATGCATCCGAGGTCTTTGAGCGCAGGAAGCAGAGCTACAGAGTTGTTACTGCACCTAACAATACCTCTTCAGTGACTTAAAGAGTTCTATATTCGCATGCCACCATCTTCTTCTTCATTTTTTTTTTTTTTTTCTTCTCCACGTGCTGTCGGGAGTTCCCACTCTAGTGCAGCCAGTTTATTTATTCATTCATTTTCATTTCATTTATTTATTTATTTTATGTTATTTATTTTTCTTTTCTTTTCTTTATTTTCTAAATCAAATTACTCTTTTCTTTATTCTTATTAAATTATTATTTTCTTACTATTTAATTTGTTCTCCACGCGCTCTGCCCTGAGTTCCCACTCTAGCGCAACCAATTTATTTACTTATCTCATTATTTTATAATTTTTTTTTTTTTTTTTTTTTTTTTCACGCGCTCTGCTTCGAGTTCCCACTCTAGTGCAGCCAATTTATTTATTTATTTTATTATTTTTATTACTATTTTTATTTTTTATTTTATTATTTGTATTCCTATATATTTTTTTTTCACGCGCTCTGCCTTGAGTTCCCACTCTAGTGCAGCCAATTTATTCGCATGGTTTTTTTTTCTTCCTCTTTTTCTTATTATTATTTCTTTTTCTATTTACTTTTCATCGTTATTATTTAATATATACATATATTTTATTAATCAATTTATTATTACTATTTTTTTTTTTCCCTAACTGCACCACGGGTGGTTTTTTTTTTTTTTTTTGGCTCTTCTGTCTTTATCTCCTCCCCTGGAATGGGCCCCCAGAGGAATCTGATCCACCTTCTGGCAACACTAGGTGGGTCAGATTCTCTCTTGAGACAGTACGTGTTTTTCTGGGACTGGCCCACCTTCCCGTGGTGTGGACGAGTACCCAGAATCATCTGTCCAGGTGACTGATGCTTCTGGGTAGCCAAGAGGCCAGAACATAACACCAGAACACACACATAAAACACACAAACGTACGTCACACACATATCTGGCCCATTTGTAGTGATACTGTTCTTCACAGAGACACGAGGCGGAGTTGAACAAAGTTCTAGGTGCCGCCCTTACATATACACATGTCCACACATGACTACTCGGCTACGGAGGCCACACCAAATTTGTGCATATTGCACGGTAAATGCAATGGTATTTTAAATGTTTAATATTTTATTGCTATCTATTATTTCGGCCAGTTTGTTAGTTAAAATACTAAATTCAATAACAAATAAAATCAAAGAATAACTCACATAAAAAGGCAGTTTTATTTATGAAATAAAATGAACTATTTTTTTAGAAGTTAACAGCGATATTAATATATGATATTTTACAAAAATCATTTGATACATAAAACGATTTGTGTTAAACCAGCATAGAGGTCATTCTTCGTAAGTATTCTTCTAGCGCTATCCTAACTCATCATAAATTCTACTTGTTCCGACATCCGAAAGAACGTCTTTGTGAGAGGGGGGGGGATAAAAGGTCCTTGAGGTTGTCACAGACATTCTCTCAGATATGCCAGACAAGCTGTACTTGCTACCTGGGAGTCTAAAACGCTGATGGAACTGATATTCGGGTGACACCCAAGTCAAGTAGACCCAATTATGGCGAAGTCCGGACGGTCTGTGACAGCCAAATCCTCTGCTTGCATCTTCACGATGGTGGGACTGTTAGTAATCCTGGGTATAACCTCCATGCACAAGTATATGGTGGGTGACCACCCAGGTGTGAACCAACGTAAGCAGGGGTCGAGGTGTGGCGCCCACAACACATGGAGAAATGCTGCCCCTCTATGTTTCTAGGCAGTAATAGGTGGTATGACTCTCATCAACCGGTGCAATATCACCACTTTGCTAATTGGAGGCTTGAAGTGTTGGAACCCATGTTTAGTCTCAAGAGCTAAGGTCCGATCAACCCTTCCCCATCATGCAGTATGATTGATGACTTTTGTGGTTATGATGAACATCGTGGCGAGATCCAATATTCCTTACATTTCGAGGGTACAGCTGTAAAACGGTGTTCGCAGGCCGGCCGCTAGTTAGTACACCGGACCGAACCTATTGGTAACTTTCTAGGAAGCTTCCGTATCAGCTAATGTATAATCTTGTTACCTGTACTCTGCTAGATAGTGACTGGAGGGAGTCCAAGTAGTGTGGCGCGGAGGGAATTGTCGAGGCCACGTTATGTCAAGGATCTGGGTATATTCTTATATTCTTATCATGATACGCCATATCCAAAAATTTCATTACTTCATACAGCATGTCCCACTCACTTTTTCTTACTACTGAATACACCATGAATTGTCAAACTAATAGAGCAAGCTTATCTGCGAAAAGATTTAAACCTCCTAAACACTTCCTAATTCATTTCACAAATATACGTGGTCTCAATTCTAATCTCAACAATGTCCATTTCCACTTGCACTCTGCCAAACCCCATGTACTCTTTCTGGCAGAATCGCAGTTATCGGTTGATTCAACTACTGCCCATCTCAGATGCCTAAATTATTCGCTGTGTGATTCCTTTCGCCTCAAAGATGGTACTTGGGCATAAGTCCGTTCTGATATTCCCTGTCAGAGGCTTGGTAATTTGGAATCTCCTCTCTTCGATCTTCTCTGGCTTAAAATCTCTCTACCTCATTGTGTCAAATTCATCTGTTGTCTCTACCGTTCTCTCAACTCCACCAATTACTTGGAGCTCTTTGCCTTCCTCTCTTTGCAACTTCACTTTCTCCAGTCCAACTTTCCTAACAGTGAGATAATTTTCCTTGGTGATATGAATGTTCACAACTCCAGCTGGCTTCCGTTTTCTAGTCACACCGAATCAGCTGGTTGGGATGGTGAGGATTTTTCAATTACTAATGACCTTGCACAGATTGTTCATTTACCTACAAGAATGCCGGACAATCCTAATCATACAGCCAACACGCTTGATCTTTTTCTCACAAACAACCCTTTTAAGTACACGATCGAAGTGAGAGGTCCTTTAGGCACTTCAGATCACAACTTGGTGATTGTCTCTTCTCCAATGGAACCTTTATCTCATGGCTATTCCCAACCTCGTGTTGTTTGGCATTACAAGAATGCACAATGGGATGACCTGCGAGAATTCTTTTCTTCTTTTCCTTGGTCGAATTACTGTTTCAAAACTTCTGATTTCAACCTTTTCTCAGATCGTGTCAGTGAAATTATTCTTGAAGGAATGGAATCCTTTATCCCACACTCCTCTAAAATCTCATCCTTTATCTAACCATTGGTTTTCCAATAAATGTGCTAAGGTTGTTCAAGAGAAGAACGTTGTATATCGTAACTAGCTTGTTTCTAGTTCTTCATTTTCTGCCTAAACCAAAGTTCGCAACAATTGTAAAGCAGTTATTAATCAGTCCAAAGTAGAGTTTGACCAGGCTAAGAGTAGAAAACGTGTTTCTTGCCCTAATGGTAGCAGAGCATTCTGGTCTCTTGCCAAAGCTTATTGGCCGCAACTTTTGCCCATCTCTGCTCCCACCTCTGTCCAAACCAGACGGTTCTGTTGTCACTTCAGCCAAGGATAAAGCTGACCTGCTAGTATCCCATGTTTCTTCCAACTCACGTATTAATGATCTCCCTCCATTCCCAACACGCTCCATTCAATGTTTCCTGTGGTCTTCCGTCAAAAGAATGTCAGAAGGATTTTGACGAATCTTGATGCTAAGAAAGCTCCAGGCCCCGATGGTATTTCTCCACCTGTTCACAAAATCTGTGCTCCTGAACTTACTCCTATTCTTTGCCGCCTTTTTTCACTTTCTTATTCCAAAGGTGTTTTTCCTTCTGCTTGGAAATTTGCTCATATCCAGCCAGTTCCTTAAAAGGGTGACAAATTCCTCCCATCCAGTTATCGTCCCATTGCAATTACTTCTACTCTTTCTAAAGTAATGAAGAAATCAATTAACTGCCAACTCTTAAACTACCTAGAAAACTTCCGTCTGATCAACGATCGCCAGTATGGATTCCGTCAGTGTCGATCCATTGGTGATATTCTGGCTTATGGTACCTATTTATGGACTAATTCAATGGAAAGGTTCGGCGAAACGCAAGTAGTTGCTGCTCTTGATATCTCAAAGGCTTTCGATCGTGTTTGGCATAATGGTCTTCTAAACAAACTTTCATCTTATGGTTTGCCATCTGTTTTTTTTTTTTTTAATTGGTTATCCAGTTTTCTCTCTGATCGCTCACTGAGGGTGATGGTAGATGGCTCTCTGTCTTCTAACTTCTCCACTAATGCTGGTGTCCCCCGCCAAGGTTCAGTTCTTTCCCCCACTCTTATCCTCTTGTATATTAATGACCTTCTTCCATTGACTGGAAATCCTATCCATAAGTTTGCCGATGATAGCACAATGCATTCCATTTTGAGAAACTTTGCCCTGCTCAATCAGCTTCAACTTCTCGAAAATCTGCTATCAATTCCCTAAATGCGGAACTTCAGGTAATTCTCCAATGGGGCAGAGACAACTTAGTTGATTTCAATACTTCTAAAACTCAGTCTTGTCTGATATCTCGCAAAAAGGATTCTTCTGCTCCTATGCTTATCTTTGGTGGCACTCCGATTTCTAGGCAAAATGATATATCTCTTTCGTGGATTACCCTGACTTCTAATCTCTCTTGGCAGAAGCACATTACAAATATTGCTTCCTCTGCATCTAAAAATCTTGGTTTTCTCTTTCGCTCTCGGCGTTACTTTTCTTCCAAATAGCTGCTCACTCTGTATAAATCGCAAATCGGCCCTACCATGGAATAGTGTTCCCATATTTGAGGTGGTGCTCCCCAAACCTCTCTCAGGCTTCTTGATTCCATTCAGAAGAGGGCAATTTGGTTAATTAATGAATCATCTCTAACAGAGTCTCTCCACTTGCTGTCTTATAGACGTACTGTTTCTGCTGCATGCCTCTTCTACATATATTTTCATGGGCGCTGTTCTTCTGAATTGGCTTCTATAATTCCCGCCCTCTCTCTTTCAAAACAGTCCGAACACGTGCATCCACCAGCCAACATCCATTTACCGTCCAACTTCAAACTCACAGAACTAACTTTTCATCTTCCTCGTTTATTCATTCAACTGCCGTTTTCTGGAACAACCTTTCTTCCAACGCATTTCCTGAAAATTACAGTCTACAGGAGTTCAATTCCAATATCAAAATATCATTTTTCGTCTTCTCAACCTCCATCCCAAGCACGGTACTAAGTACTATAGGTTCTAATACCCCTCGTATTTGGGGTTTACATAAAAAAAATAATAAATAAATAAATAAAATGAATAAAATAAATAAATGTTATTTCAACCTACTGAAGTCATAATCCCACCCCACATTACACAAATCTGACTGCAATTCACAGAAAATTCTAGACTCCAGGGTGTCCAAAGCGGATGTTACAGATCATTAAAGACACACATTTATTTACAAATTACAAACCGTTAATGAACATTATATACATCATTTACATAAAAGAAACAAATGAATACATACAAGCATACCAATTTCCGTATATTTGAACCATACTACAGTGCTACACTACACAATCTCTCTTTCATAAACTATTACTATTCCTAATTTACGAATTATTAACATCAGTTTGTATCAGTCGTATCTTACTTTATTTGAATCCTCGATGATTACTCAATCATTCTCTTACATTACCAATTTTTATCTCTTAGCTGCATGAAATTTATTACAACTGGTATCCGCTTACATCAGTAATATTTACTAGAAATCACTCATTCCACCTTAGATACTCTCTAGTTACCATCTTAGTCATCCCTCTTTACTACCCTTACGTTATTTCAAAATCATATACATTCATAACAAATTATCTCAACCTTAGTAACTAGCTTGCCTAATACAACAGGAATGTTTCTTTTTTAAAAGGACTATCACTCAGTTCCTTACAGAGCTAGGTTATGAGTGCTTGAGTTCAGGATTCGAGAAAAAAAACACAGGAACAGACTTAAGTTCCGTAATGGCCGCTATTTCAAATTTCCTTGAGTTCAGGCTTCCTTCGTGGTAGACGGGTTTTCTATCATTTCTTGGGTACACTGCTTTCCTTAGTGGGGGACAGGCTTTCTTTCTTTTCTTGGCTCACATATCTGCACAACTGACCATCACTGCCCTCCAATGCCGGACCAGGCTTTCTTTCTCTCACGTTTTTTTTCTTTTTCTTCTTCATCTTGCTACCACGAGATGTGAACTCCAAAAAATCTACTTCACTTCAACCCGCAAAACTCACGACCCTTTCGACCACAGAGAAGTTAGAAACAGAATGGACATTTACTCAAATTACTCACCCCAACTTTTCTCTTTCCGTTAAGTTTGGAATGCCTTACCAGGACTTGCAACCAATCCTATACCGTCTAATTTTTCATTCCTTCCTATTTGCTAAAACAACTCACCCCAGCTGTCTCCCTAGCGCACAAACCAACCTTTCTCTAGAAATTTCTTATTTTTTTTCACATGGCAGTATGGCCCTTTCATGTTTGCCGGTCAGCTCCAAAACACTTATTTTCGTGTTCACACCTCTACTAAATATATCTAACTTACCCAAAATTCAGTCTCACCGACGCCGTTGTCTTTTTACGCGAACACTCGACGTCCACTAAGTTCCTGTTTACTTTCTAATGGTGGCTTAGATCAAAAGAGACACTTCATGATCCCATTTCACAGTCCTATTGTTCTTGCTCGCACAACCCTTTTCTCGCCTGTTCACAAAATGGCACCCCTTCTCTAGTCATTGTGCTCTCTCTGTTTGTTCTCTTGCATTATTTAAATTACTTTTGTTTACCTTTTAGCCACTATTTTAATTCCCACGCCTAAAACTGTCCATTACTGAATCCAGTGTTTTTCAAACTTTAACCTTATTTACATTAAAACTAAATATACAATCTTAATACTTACTATCTTTAACTTAATACTCGGGAATTAATGCTAATTCTTACTTTCCATCGCCCTTCCTGTATTTATATTAGCAAAACAAATATTTATATTTTAATTTGTAAGATCTACTTCTTACATCTTCATAGACGTTCAAACGATTAGTTGGACTGAAAAACACATCTATGAAGACGTTCTTTTGCCTGTTTGCTAAACGAAATACCTGAGTTTCCAGAGGATAAAACCATGCAATCCTTGTTCAAAATCGACTAAATCGTACACGTTATAAACAAAGCCGATAAAAGCTACTCCGGTCGAGATAGGATTTGAACTCAGGCCTTTTCCTCAGACTGTGGGAGGATATTGATCAAAGCCGCTGTGAAAGTGGTAGGTTTCTGAAGTGATTCCTGATGTGGAATATATTATGACTTCATCAGCAAACAACAAGCTATAGGTGGGCCATCTAAAACTGAGATTTTTTTCGAATAAGATGAAAAAGTGTTTTGTACAAATTATTTAGGATGATATAATTTGTTCAATTAAGTAATGTACAAATTACGTAAGTAAAATTCAAACTTCTGAAGATTATAAATCCAAGCAATTTTCAGGGTATCAAATATGATAACAGGAAATAAGAAACAATTTATGAAAACGCTGGAAAGAAGTTGAAGTTTGTGGTCAGTTCTCAGAATTTACAAGGGCGTGCATAATGGAATCATAATATCGTACCATAATTTAAAATAAATTATTTTAATTAATTAATATAATAAATTAAAACCGAATTAGTTAGTTTTTCCTTACAGTTATATTCTGTACACTGACTGGAACGTGCTTTGTCTTACCTACACGGGCATTTCCATGTTTCTTTCTTGATATAGGTCGTATCCATTATTGGGTGACCAATAATGGATATTATTGGGCGACTGAAAATCTCAGTAATTCTCTTCTCGTTCTGCGCAGGAGAGAGAGAGAGAGAGAGAGAGAGAGAGAGAGAGAGAGAGAGAGAGAGAGAGAGAGAGAGAATGTGTGTAAGCGTCTAAACTGATTAACTTTGCACGACAAATTTCCCTAATCATAATACAGTTATGCGGAAGTTGAATGAAATGCACGTTCCAGCCTACGTTCTCTAAGCGCTTCTATTGGTGCTGTTCTCCTACCTCTAAACTTTCAAATCAGGGGACGTTGACATCCCGAATGCAGATCATTCAGTCATTCTGTGTAGAATGAAGGCTGAAGCCGAGAGGCCTTCACTTCCAACGAGTGTGTGGCATTCCTGAAATTCTCCTTATATTGGTAAATTCGGAATTCATAATGCCGAACATAAAGCTAGAAATATTGTTTGGCTCCCTTCGGAATTCTCCATTGAATCGAACCTAAGAAATTTGGACCCAAGAAATATAAGAAATCTTAATTTTGACTGCATTTTTTTTCTCCACCGAGTTTTCTTTATACTGAAATGTAATCTGATTATTTTTTTACTTATGATCTCAATGTTAGCACATATCATAAATGCTTGTTTCATTTTAGCATAATCCTTAATATAATTGCAGTTACTTATTTCTGGTTTTCAATTCACAATGCAGTTTAATTTATTTACAAATCCTAAGCTAGATAGAGTTTAATTTAAAGGAAATTGCAATTGTGTACACAGAACATACAACTGAAAGGAGTCCAAAACAGAAATAGTTAAAGCGAATAACGCCTGATATTAGTGAGTAATATTAAAAACTTCTCTGACATTTTCATATTCCAGAACATTTGCGGACAACTCGATTTATGGGGACCGAGAAATACGTAATAATTTTAAAAGTTTGCGCCAGATATGTGGTGAGGACAAATGAAGAGCAGATATCATCTCCAAACATTTGGAACGCCTGTTCTTGGAGGATCCATAGTGTATTCTGTCTAACGGCAACCCCATGTCCGCGTAGTCTACATTGTCCTGTGTTACAGTACGCTGTAAAGGCCACAGATTTAAAAGTGTACGGATTTTGTATGTGTTGTGTTACGTACCGTTGTTCTTCTTGCCATTTAGCCGCTGGGTCCCAACGTTGCCCACACATAGCCCCGTGGAGGCAGACCTGGTACCCACTAGTATAATATTTTACTCTGGTAGGCCCTGCCACCTAGTTTCCTGAGATTTCAGTGGGTAGGATCAAAAAAAAAAAGAAAAAAAAAAGCGTGCTCGCGATTATAGGGGCTGAGACGCTAATGAGGTTTGTAGTCAAAAGTGATACACTATTGTAGCATTGAATTTAAATTTTGGATTGTGGTGGGCGTACGCTGTGATGTATAGTGAGAGTGGGGCTAGGGGAATAGATAAAGTATGGAGTCAATAGGGAGGAAGACCCCAATTTTGTCAGTGGGGCATGCCCCACCAGGGAAGAAAGGGGTGTGTGTGTGTGTGTGTGTGTGTGTGTGTGTGTCCTGGTATCAAGGGTGGCCCCTAGGCATAGCCCATCTCCACCTAGTGGATCCGTATTGAATGTAGGACCTCTGCAAAGGAGCAGCCAACACCTGTGCAGCTGCTGTCTGGTGCCTGTCCCCAGGCGCGAGTAGCCAGGCCTGGTTTTTTTTTTTTTTTTTAAACCTTTTACATGCCAAAGTGCACGAAATCCCGCACCCACTGGAGGTAGTGCAATACCAGTGGGTGTCCGCTATCCCGCTCACAGGCTGCCCAGGCCTGGGAGCCCGCAAAAAAAAAAAAAAAAAAAAAAAAAAAAAAAAAAAACAAGGCTGGAGCTTCAAAAACCCATTGAAGTCACACAGCCAAGACAAACATTTTTAAAGAGACCTGCAGTTATCAGTAGCATTGTGTATCAGGGAAGAAAGGGGTGGGAGGAGGGGTGAGACAGTAAAGCTGGTACCTCCCCCAGCCAGGAAGGGCTTAAAGTAAACTAGGCAAAGAAACCGATTTGGTCGCCAAGGCGCCCCGCAGCAGCAAGGCTCACGTGTGTCCAGTGTCCGGGTATGGCTTCCTTCATCGGAATCAGGCCTATCCGAGATTTGTGCTACTTCCTTATCTCATTACGTTATGGTGTCCCAGTTATTGAGTTATGTTTCATGGGAGGCTGTCCCGAGACCAGACAAAATGGGGTAGGGGCCACCCAGGATGGGGGAAAGAGACTCAACCACCCCAAGTGGTAGGAATAAAAGAACATAGGAAAAGAGATCCCTATGGTGGAGCGTGCTTCTTGCAGCTCTGTCCCACACTGGCCTGGGGGTACTCTAATGGCCAGTGTCAGCATCCCACACCATGCTAGGAAAAGCTAAAGCATGGTGTCAGCTTGGATAACAATGAAGCCTATGAGGGCCTGTATAGTCATCAGTCTGCCCGATGAAGAGGCTAAGATAGAACATGCAATTAATAATAATAAGTTTCATTCATTTAACATATAGTTTTTACTTACATTTTCTATTTTATACTTTTTTTTACATATAATTTTTTTGTTTAATTTTTTCTTATATTTTATAGACAACACACATTTTATATATTTTTACCCTTTTACATTTTTTTTTTTTTTTTTTTTTTTTTTTTTTGATTCCTTCATCCATCTCTTTATGGCAAATATGGCAAATGTAATATATCAGTAACCGACGTCATTTAATCAAGCCTATATGAGAGGATAACTAATTAAAGTAAATGGTCAAATTAATAGACATTCTCACATTTATGTCGCCTTAATATAATGGGATAAAAGTTCCTTTTATGCCATATATTATTGCTTGCTTTCTTTCATTCAGTTCATTTGATTAGTCAATCTCAGTTAGTCATTCTCTCATACTGTTATTTTCACTCATGCACTTCAACATTCATACAGTAATTTATACATTCTCTAACAGTCGAAGAAGAGCGGTGCCCATTTATAACGATCCTCTGGCTTCTGCCACTCAACCATCCTTCCATGCAGAGCAGTAACTTGCCGACAATTGGTCAGAAAGAATAAGGATGCCATTCTCTTTCTTACTCCTTTTTCTTCTTAAGGATGCCTTACTCTTTCTGTCCAATTTGTACGCCAGTCTATTCATGTGGAATAGTTTTAAAAGTGTATAACCAAACAACAACAGTTGTTTGCTTCTTCATATGATATCTAACATATATCCTAGTTTTTGCAAAACAAAATACAGATAAAATTATATCTCATATGACTTTCAGGCATATGAGATATTATTGTCTATTAATTATATGCTTTTTAGATTGCCTGTAACTTACGAAACTATATAATACTTATATCATGTACCACAAAGTTTTGGATTGTACCGTTGATAAAATCCAAAAATTAGAAAGCTCTACAAGTAAATAATTATCAAGAAGAAGTCGTTGCAGTGATTTTTTTTTCTATTAAATAATAATTGATTAATTATATTTTTAGCTGCAATGTAATTATAACAAATTCGGATAAAGCTTCTGAATCTTTTCGCTGCTTCCCATTTCATCTATTGGCCAGAGATTTTGAAAAGATAGCAACACTATGCAGACAAAATATGCAAGAATGTATTAAGTCACTCCCCCTCCCCCACTTTTGTAATATGCGTTTACCAAAAAAAAAAAAAAAAAAAATTTTAAGCCGCAGCAGTTTGTACTTTTTTTCCAGATTATTTTTCTGGACTGTCTTTGGCAAAGACACAAACAGAGTTACATTGCAAAGATTTGTCTACAGAAGTTGTCTACTCGAAAATCGGAGCTAAATTGAATAAACCTATTGGAAAGAAACGATCCCTGGGACCATCGAATAAAAGCTCTCCAGTTGTAAAAAAGACTTCTAAGAGCTATTTTATATCAACATTTACTAAAGGTAGTTAGAGAACGCACTATCATTTAGGCTTGATATGAAATACCCAGTTTCGCCGGGCTCGTTTTATATTGCCTATCCTTAGTAAAAAAGACATCTGGAAAAGCACTTATCAATTTCTAGTTCCCAATTTGCGATGGGGAAGCAAATAAATACGTGCACCAATTTAAGGAGGTGCTTTGTTCTTTTTTCACACGCAGTAACGGTGGAACAGTTATTTTTACTGATCGAGCTGCAAATATCTTTTTATCTATCATGCTCTTCCTGGCAGCTTCCTACTCTTTACAAGGCGTTGGACGTCACGAGGAGCCCCATTAGTGCCGAGTAAATGGTCTCGTGGAGTAAAGAAACAGAACAGAACAGTGGATTCTTCTGGCATTCCTGACAAAATGAAACACGAAAGTTGATAAGGAGAGTTAGAAAGAAATTTAGAATGAAAGGCAAGAGTTGCTTTAGTTAAATAAGAAAGAAAGAAAGTGTCACATGAATAACAAGCTGTAGGAGGTACACATCTTAATGGTCTGAGCTTCTTAAGCTGCCACCAAATGATGTCTTATATCAGGATTGTAATGGTTGTTCAAAGAAATAGCATTCAAACACACATCGCAGAAGAAGAAGAGTGGGGGATGGGGCCGTAAATTATAAAACTATATGCTGATTCCCCCTGGTGTTCTCCAACTGTCCATCCCATTATGCCACAGATATTCGGTTCCTTTGACCGTCGTTGTACAGTACCGTGCCCGGGCATTTGTACAGTCACATGTAGAGCATCTGCCCCTTTTATCCTTGTATCTTTTTTATCGTTTGCCCTTTTATACAGAGCATGGGCTAACAAATGGTAATTCCGATGGACTGATTACTCGCAAGGCATATTTTAGCCAATCGTTATGAATAGAATTAAAAAAATAATACTTCGAAAACTCCAATGCTAAAAATCTCATTAATTATTAATTACTTCCTTTAATTTTTTAAAAATTTTTAATAGAATTCAAATTTTTATGTATGTTCTTCATGTGTTTTATAAATAAAATGTAATTCTATAATCGGCACATTTTATTTAAAATAGAAATACAGTTGTATAAAATTTATGACAGGTCGATCTCGAAACGTTGCGTATTTTGTTAAGTAGCCCATATAACGGAAATGGTTGCCATTTCTTATCTCAAAGGATAAAGTTTGAAATGAAAGAGTCGATTTACATGACAATATGTACAAAATGAATTGCTGCGATACCACGTATAACTATAAATTATTCTGTCTTTCTTGAGTAATTATAGTTCTTATTAACATTACTAAATGATAACCAGAAAGTTACGGTTTCCACCAATAATTTATCGAAGATAGATATAATTTATATAAGTAATGTGCATGGTAAACTAGCTGATACACCGTCTCATTTGCCAATAAATTAAATTTATTCCCCATAAAAGTCAAGACTGCCATAAAAACTGGCTTGCTTTTCTTTTAAGTATTAGGGTTTATTAAGTTTTAATTAATTCTGTTGTTATTTAACATTTGTAGAAGAATAAAAGAAATTTACCTCAATATGATATGAAGAACACTTCCTAATGACACTCTCCAGCAAATAAACGAAAATAAAATTAAGGCAAATTAATACAGTAATAAAATTAATTAAAAAACAATTAAAACAAGTTCAACGCAAATTTTGAAAAATGACTTCCCTTCCTGAAGCTAACAGGGCTTTTCCACACGTCTTGATCACAGGAATGGAAATCCGTGTTCTACGTACCACATTGAGATAAATTTCTCTTATTCTTATACAAATATTGAATACAACGCAGAACGTATTGAGCATCATAGCTCTGTTTTATACTAAATTTATGTTTGAACGGAATTTTTTTTTTTTTTTTTTTTTCCATTCTGCAAAACAGTTGCAGAATACATCAATTTACAGGCGCAATGCATACCTAAATCGATGTTTCACGATCTTAGTTTCCATTGCGCTCAAAGACTTGCTTAATGACATTGATTCATTCACTCTTCTCAGATCTACACAAGTAGGAGTGGGGGCACTTTGAACGAAACTGACCAGAGGGGGCGGTCTGTCAAGCCTCCCTTCCCCCACCCCGCCAACCCTCCCCTCTCATAGCTCGCGGTCTGCCTCCCCCTCCCCCCCTCACCCCCGAAACACTTTGAACCAATTTTGTCAGCGGGTGGTCCGTCGACACCCCACTCCCCTACCCCCGAAACACTTTGAACAGATTTTGTCAGCGGGTGGTCCGTCGACCTACCCCTCTCCCCACCCCTCGCCACTAGGTGGCGCTGCCATCGAAACACTTTGAACAATTTCACAGCGGATGGTCTGGCGACCTTCCCCCCTCCCCTACCCCCGAAACATTTTGAACCGATTTTGTCAGCGGGTGGTCTTCCACCCTCCCTCTTCCCCACATACGTAGCCAGGTGGCGCTGCCATAGAAACACTTTTAACCTAGCTGACCAAGGGCAGTTTTCCACCCTCCCTCTTCTCACCCCCGCCGCTAGGCGGCGGCACCGTCGCACACTGTTAAAACATGCATAGTGTAACATGTCTTATGACGTCATAGTCCTTTGAGGTAATTCTTGGAATTCAAAGAGAGGGTTTTTTTAATTTTACTGCTGGTTGGTATATTTTTAAAAGAATTTTAAATTAGAAGACTATTTTAAACGTTATTTTTAGGCAATAAATTAAAGTATTCACGAACAAATCAAAGGTATTATTTGAACATAATTAAAGTATTCATGACCGATATTTTTAACCAATGGTATTTTTTAAAGTATTCATGTACAAATCAATGGTATTATTGGAACATAATTAAGGTATTCATGAAGAAATCAATGGTATTATTTGAACGTCGATGGTATTTTTTAAAGTATTCATGAACAAATCAATGGTATTTTGTGATTTGAAAGTGATTTTCAATATAATTTTTAATGAAGACAGATTTTAACGGATGACCTTTTTTGTTTTGAATACTGAACTACAGTTGCTTTCGAATAGATTTGAATAAATTTGTACATGAACATCCTCGTGAATATTGTTGTTTGCCGTACAACGAGCAGTCAAATTCATTCATGGCAAGATTTCACCGGTTCTCTTTATTTCGAACACAGTTATAATTTGATTAGTGTTATTACTTGAAGTGTTTTTTCATAATTATGCAATTAAGTGTTTTTTCATAATTATAAAGTTCGAAATTAATTTTAAATGGTTGAAGTTTAAGGGGAAATTTAAAAAGTTAAAATAAATTTACCACAAGTTGTGTGAAAATTACAAGGTAAACATCGTAACTCCCAAGCTATATAACATTCTTATTATTCTGGTTAAAATTCTAAAATCTTCATTGCAGACATGGGTTAAACGAGCTTTTATCGGAATTCTAAAGAGACCGCACAGGTCTTTACTAATAATAAAATCTCAATTCAGATTGCATACTGTTATGAGAACAATCCATTTTTTTTGGAAAAAAAAAATATGAAAAATAAATATCGTAAAGCTTCATTGTTGATTTTAAACTACCAGTCAATGTAGCTTTACGATATTTATTTTTCATAATCTCAATAATTCCAACTAGTCGGATGCGAACCGTTTTACAGTCATTTTGCGTAATTTTTTGAGTTGGGATGCATAAAAAAACCTGAGGGTTGGATTGAAAAGTGGGCGAAATCGTTTAAGGACAATTTCTCCATCTCGAAAGAGAAACTGCCACAAAAAGTTCGATTTTACAAATTCTAGAAATTGAAAATAATATAACGGGACAAATTTTCCGGTTGGACACGCAAAATATCTAAAGGTGACATGCGATTTTCTCAAACTTCCCCATTTTCAGTGAAGATCTTATGGACAAACAAAGGCTATCTTTCGTAAACTTTGTGAAGTTCCAAGCTGTGCTATCCCCTAACGGCTAAAATATATATTTGACACCTACAAATAGGTTGTGAAAATTATAAAATCTGTTCATTTTTAGGTGTATATATCTGTATTTTCTAATTTCTATTACCATAACAGAACGTTCATTTATGAGGTTTTAAAATTATATCAGAAAAATATGTTCTAAATTTTTATTTCTTCATGCTACTCTCACGTTTGTGTTCAGGGTCAGGTGTCTGTTATGATAAAAGTTCAGAGTGTTGTGACCCGTGGGTTTCCTGCAACGACGTAGACCTTTTGGAAGTTGCTGACTGTTGTGAGACCTTTGACTGGAACGCCTTGACATATTTTCCAAAAACACGGAGCTCAACTCCCATTAGTACGGGGCAGTCCTGTATCGATTACACCAATTCATCTCTATCGCTGGATAATAGCCTCTGTTCATGGGAAGTGTCTATGAAATTTTCAACCTCTCCAAGTTTGCATCTTTCATACGATGGTGATATATCCGCATCCAATTCCTCACGGTCGGCATCGGAAGTATCAATAGGATCGGCATACGTTGATCGTGAGGTTCACTCACCGGACATAATTATTGTCAGGGAGTATGAAGAAGAAGAAGACGATGTAAATGTTGGTGGTCCTCGGAATCCCTATGCCGTTGACGAGAGCGGTTTTTCCACGTCCGGTGCTTCCACCGTGCCCATCATCTGGCACGATCGGAGTAACGATGCTTTAACAACAGATGGTTGTTACAGTAGCTTAATTTATTTAGATTAGAGAATCTTTAGTTGTAAGTATTTTGTATCTTTCTTTAGTTTTTTTAAGAATAAAATAGAATATTCTTTTGTAACTTTTATCTGTGTCTTAGTTCAGAGAGAGAAAATAAGTTCATATTGAGAAAATTGTTATTGAGAGAGAAAATAAGTTCATACTAACGATTGTGTTTTGGGCAAAACACAATCGCAGGATCACAATAAATATTATTGCGTTCATATAGACATGCAATTACAGTATTTTCTATTGGCTACAGAGACATGTTACAATTATGTAAAAACTATGTTGTTTAATTGGGAATTGTGTTCCTGGAATTAAACCAAAGGATTATGATATAAACGGAATTTTATGGCACTGCTGTTTTGGGGGTTTTTCTCAGAGTTCTACCTATTTTACGTTTTCCAGGCTTATGGACATATCAGTGTACAGATTACGTTTCGCACAAATGTTGGAAACATTTTTGAAAAAATATTGTGGATATCACTTAATTTTTTGCTTGTTATCGTGCAAAGCTGGTTTATGATTGGTTAAACTCCCACGTGATAATTATAGAATTTCAGTTGCCTTTAGCCGTGGGGTTGGTGTCATTACAATTTCTGTATCTTCAAATGGATTGCTCGTGTTGCTTTTGTGAATTTTTCAACCCGCCATTCAGATTCTTGTGTTGTTGTTATTAAAATGGAGAAGAAACGTCCTGAATTGATAAAATATTCGCAGAAAAAGGAAGACAACGTGTCTCTGGATTGTGGCTCTGGGTAACATACAATTTCAAGTGCAAACCATTCTCGTTCAGCTATGTGTGTGTGTAAACATTTCGCTCACTGGAAAGACAAAATGTGAACTCTAATAAAACTAGGTGAGTGGAAAACTATGTAAATAAGTTAAATTTAATTGCTAAGTACTTAAACTTAGCATCACCGGTCTATTTTTGTGGAGCTCAATTTTTTCCATACTGCAAACGCTGAACACTTTCTGGAACTATGCTTGAAAACTTCATACGGGAAAACAAAAAAATGGATTGTTCTCATAACAGTATGCAATCTGAATTGAGATTTTATTATTAGTAAAGACCTGTGCGGTCTCTTTAGAATTCCGATAAAAGCTCGTTTAACCCAGTCTGCAATGAAGATTTTAGAATTTTAACCAGAATAATAAGAATGTTATATACCTTGGGAGTTACGATGTTTACCTTGTAATTTTCACACAACTTGTGGTAAATTTATTTTAACTTTTTAAATTTCCCCTTAAACTTCAACCATTTAAAATTAATTTCGAACTTTATAATTATGAAAAAACACTTAATTGCATAATTATGAAAAAACACTTCAAGTAATAACACTAATCAAATTATAACTGTGTTCGAAATAAAGAGAACCGGTGAAATCTTGCCATGAATGAATTTGACTGCTCGTTGTACGGCAAACAACAATATTCACGAGGATGTTCATGTACAAATTTATTCAAATCTATTCGAAAGCAACTGTAGTTCAGTATTCAAAACAAAAAAGGTCATCCGTTAAAATCTGTCTTCATTAAAAATTATATTGAAAATCACTTTCAAATCACAAAATACCATTGATTTGTTCATGAATACTTTAAAAAATACCATCGACGTTCAAATAATACCATTGATTTCTTCATGAATACCTTAATTATGTTCCAATAATACCATTGATTTGTACATGAATACTTTAAAAAATACCATTGGTTAAAAATATCGGTCATGAATACTTTAATTATGTTCAAATAATACCTTTGATTTGTTCGTGAATACTTTAATTTATTGCCTAAAAATAACGTTTAAAATAGTCTTCTAATTTAAAATTCTTTTAAAAATATACCAACCAGCAGTAAAATTAAAAAAACCCTCTCTTTGAATTCCAAGAATTACCTCAAAGGACTATGACGTCATAAGACATGTTACACTATGCATGTTTTAACATGCATAGTGTAACATGTCTGAAGTTACACTATGCATCTTAAACTTGGCCTGATGAAGAGATCTGCGAAAGCAGTGAAAAAGGTGAATCGAAAGGATTTCATTGAGTGAGAAATTTCCAAAGATAATTGCCGCGAAAGTTAAAGATGGAATTTTGGTAGGGCTTCAATCAAACACTTCAACTCGAAATTCTTCCAGTCTATGGTAGGACTCTAATGCAAAGCTTTCCAAACAAATAGCATGTGGCAAAACCATATACTGCCACTGAGGATGTTATATTAAGTACCATTTTTTGGTAGTGACCTCAACTTTCCTTGGTTGTCCGTTATGTCGATATTCCCTCGCTGGTAGCATAGGTGGTATAATCACCGTCCTTTCCATACCGGTGTGAAAAGACCTTAGCTTGAATCCCGTCAATGACAGAAGGAAATTTTTATGGGTCTCTTTCCCAAAGCGGTTGAGTTAGTCGATCTCAAGCGAGAATTTTTTGTCCAACAAACAGGAAAATTGACCACAAAACGCAGCATGCAGTTTTGCAGATATAATATAGATATTTGCCAATATGGTCTAGGTCGCTGATGCAATGCACCTGAAACCCCACAAGAATAAAACAAAACAGCGTATAGATATGAGCAGTTGGTAAGCTAGGTGTGCTCAAAACACCTGATGGATCATATTTGTTTCTTTGCATCGTTACAAACTAGTAAATAAATTTCTAGTTTCTGAATCAAAATTAACATAAAATAAGTGTTTTCAGCGAACAGTGTACTACTTATGAAAGTTGAGCAAATCATTCACAAAAAATTCTGCTAATAAAAATGACAGAATTGATATAAAAATCTGGATAATGTTCCGAACTTTGTTTTCTTTTTCTAATCAGGTTGTAAGAAAAACTACATCCTACTTGAGCAAGTCAATAATTAGCTGTTGCATGATAAATCAACTTGTTAAAACAGGAAAAGGCCGATCACATTGTCACACAAGGAAAACAGCGAGGATTCCATTCCCAACTTGGTTAAACGAAGTACGGTGCTACAAAGTGGGATCATGTTTGTCGTCAAAATATGTGCCAGGATCATTGGAATAACAAGCAAAAGCAGCCATATTAGAATAAATTAATTATATCACTAATCAGGGAAGTGCAGTGAGAGGGAAGTGGAGTTATTCAATTTTATCGTATCTAAACGGACTATTCAAGTTAAATTAAGTTACTGTTTAAAGATCTATATGATTGTCTCCAATATTATTTGTATTTGGAGACACAATCACAATTTATAGAATTTCAAATAGAAATTGAATATACCACTTTCGTGATATGTTCAATTCCTATTTGTAATAGTGCAAATTAATGATTCAGCAAGAGTTATAATTGGCTAGGTGGTGCGAATATGCTACCTGAGTACCAAGATACTAATAATTAACATAAAATAAAATTATGAAAAAAGTGAAAGCCACAAACCCAATTTGAGCGTGGAGCGTTTGCACTGCTGAGGGTGGGTGTGGGTTTGTCTTTTTCTTATTTATTCGTTATTATTTTGAATGTGAACGTGTCTGGGTACTCGGGTAGCAGATTCGCACTTCCTGAGCTTAGGCCTAATTGTAATATTGTTTCTTTCCGATAAAAGATCTTATAAAAAGCAGTATGAGGGAGGGAAGCGCGCGTTCTACCCAAGTGCTCAAGGGAGATGGTAGTGCCCTTTCGAGGGATTCATTTGCCGTATTAGTTTCGTGATATTTTTTTGTAGTATTCTTTTAATTTCTATCATTGGTCATTTAAATTACATATTTTTTATTAATAAACCGAAACCTTTCTAGCCCTTCGGTAAAATGATTTGAATAATTAAACTTTGGATCTTCGCTCTGTTAAATAGCTGGCTTCTCTATTGTGGTTGGATCTATTACTTCACAATAATACTAATTATTAGAAATGACTACTCTAAATAAAACTTAATTTTACACTTTCAGTACTATTCTTTGGAATAATAATTTAAATGAATAGAAGAATTACTTGATTTTATTTTCTAATTATGCATTTTTCTAATGCAAACAATCTGTCATTCTGTTGACAAATCTGCTCACGACATTTTATTAGTTGAACTGCATTTGTATAGCATCAAGCTAGTTGCTTGGCTCAGCAAATAATGGCTCCGTTTAAAACGAGACATATTGCGAATGCAAATCGTGAAATGCAAAGCTACACATATGGAAAGACAATGCAACGGAGGCTGTTTTCAGGTCACGTCACAGAATTTTTACCTTTCCTTCCTCTACTTTTTCATTCTGCCCTTGCAGGCCGAGATTTTTTTTTTGTCTGATTCCTTTCGTTTCTTGAAGAAACAATTCCATACATTTTCATGCCGTTGACAGAAGGAAAGGTTCCAATCAAAACGCTCTATCGTGGTAACGTTCCGTTCTAAAATAGGATTTCTTACAAGGCCACAGAAGACGCATCGCTCCTCGTGTGCAATGAGAAAAAGAATGTCATAAATCTGTACAGAAAGCATTTATAAATATATGTAGCCACTCATCGAGACCTTCCTCAGTTCGGGATGCAAGCATGTAGAACGCATGTCCGCTGTAAGAAAAGTACATTCGAACATTGCTTTTTCCTTTTGAAAGATGACGATGTCTGAATTTTTTTCGGAAGAGATTTAAAGAAAAAAGGGATATGATCTTCACTTGTGACGTAAAGAATGAATATTTTAGAGAAAAGGTGACCGATTTTATAAAACTGAAAAGTGTTTTTTTTATACATGAGATCAGGCTCTCTCTCATTGAAAAAAAGTTCTTAGACCTTCAGTTTTGAATGAAAACAGAATGCCAAAGGAGATAAATATTATTTTATTACAAGGAAAGGCATTGTCTGTCTAAATAAAAATTCATTTTGATAAAATCAATCAGAATAACCGTAAAATCTCAGTTAATTATAATAATTATTATTTGAGAACCAAAATAGATTAAGGTTATTTACTCTAGAGTTTTTCAACTACGAATATACTTGCCAAATCATTCGAAAGGATTTGGTGAATTTATGAAATTAATTTTTAATTAGGAAATTACCTGAATGAATGGGGACGAACATGATCTCTTTCTGCAGAGTTACGAAAGTTTCCGAAGTCAGCCGCTGAGTGTTATGACGTGGCAGATCCGAATTAAGTATTTTGTAGTAAGAACTGAAATAGAATAGAAGACTTTTAGTTATCATCTTTGGTAAGAAAGCTATACTTATTTCAGTATTAGTATTTAAAACGCATATTAATACTGAATGATTAATTATGCTGTTATTGGAACTGCATTTAATGCTGTATATTAAGGTTTACCCATCAACGCAAGTGTAATCAAAATGCGTTAAACTCTCCTAACTGAAAGGCTGTACATGATAAAAAAAAAAAGATTGTTATATCAGTAACAAGTAAAAAGATCGTTATATCAACAGTATAAGTTTGTGTTCGGCCTTGCAATTCTTTCGCGGTGCATCATACGGATTCGAACGCAACTTGGGAAACATTTATGTTACTCCAGACTCACGGACAATCAGTAGTTAATGACTGTTGCTTAATAGTTTATAAATTGGTTCTTTAGAGTGAAACTATGCGGTTTGGTTAAACAGTTCTAAAATTTAATTATTCTATAAAGAAAGAAGCGTTATCGTGAAGGGAATTTCTCTCTTAACTAGTATAAATTTCATTACGATAACTCATTTGGTAAGGCCAATAAAGATTATTTAATAAACACAAAGTTGTTCTATTCCCTTACAAACCAAAGATATCACATTAATTCTGGAATAAATCTAATCAAGAATTAATTTGTAAGCAAGCGGAGCACACTGAGCGAGGCCAGCCACTAAAGGGCCGTCGATTTTGATACTTCAGGACATCAACGTAACATTCTGAAGGTCATCAGTGTATTGGATGACTCTCCGCATAAAAGATTCCAACAAACTGACGTCTAAATGATTTACAGTAGTTAATGATTAGATGCATTACGGCGGATTTAAAAATCCCAATGCGGTGGTTGAACCTATATAAAAATAGCAAGTATTTATTAATTTAATTTTATTTTATAAATAAATTTTTATTTATTTATTTTATTTTTTACTGTGTTCTGAAAAATGCACTATTATTATTTTCTGTTCTGAAAGCTTCTCATAAATTTTCAGTTGCCAATGAATGCAATAACGCACTTGCATAGCTCATTTTTTTGCATAAATATTTAAATTTTGTTTTAGCAAAGGATCAGGATCACGATCCAATCATGTAACTGTTACAACTGAATGTGGTGCAATAAAAGATATTCTCTCAGTGGCGATTATTTTTAGATTAAGATTTTACAAATGAAGGATCCTTAAAATAAGAACACTTAACTGGTGTTTTGGTTTCAAAGAATTAATATTTTCACTTTGAAATTTCTTTATGAGGGTATTTATCTTGTTGATACTTCAAAATATGTAGGAGAGAACACGATTTTCTTGTTTTCTTCTCTGTATGCTGAAGAATTATCAACTATGTTGTTATTGTGGACATACCTCCGTGAGGATTCGCCTCGAATATCTGCTGAATGGCATGAGCCTTAGGGCAGGATAGCGATATTTCATCTAGTGTTGGTCTGACCCCGTTAATTATTTCGAGAGTTTGCTAAAAGATGAAGATCCGATGGGGAATATGATCCCACATGCATCATGTGATAAGTCTATAAATGAATCGAAGCTTTGGTGTCGCTCTTCTCTTTCCTTCAAAAGGTAATACAGAGTGTTTTGGAACGCGGATCCATCTATGTGAAATTATCGCCGCCTGTGTTATGATTGGGATTATCTAATACCGATCATTATAGTTCCTGTATTTTCATTCTTTATGGATGGCATAACCCCAAGGCACAGATTTTATTGAATGTGCCACTTTTAATATTGAGTAAGAGAAATTTCTTGTCCAAGTAGTGAAAGCCAGCATAGCCCTTATCTCTTTATTAAAATTTTATTTGAAATTATTCATTGTGCATTTATAACATTGTTGTTCAAAAAAAGTAGCGCCAAGACTGCTGAGCGTACACGCTTGGGAGCAGGTTTATAAGACCTCACGAGTATTTCCTTACCACTTAAATAAAATCGGTTTAGAGATGATATCAGACGTCTGCGTCTAAATTTTGAACAACTCTCTTAAAGAGGTCTAAACTCTCTTAATTAAAGAGGTCACAAAGGCATACGTGATATTAGAAAAATAGGCGATTTATAGTAATATCCGGAAAACATTTAATAATCAAATACTGCTTTATTTGTAGTTCTAACGCCACCTTTTTCAGAATTTAAAACCTTGTTATTGCCCTTGTAAACTTTCTCAAATGTTTTTTACATTTTAGAAATTTAAAGCTGAGTCACGTAGTTTATTTATATTATTTTACTTCGGTGCTCATTTCCCATTTTTGCATTACAAAGAAAAACGAAATTATTTTTACTGGTTTCTTAATTTTCCTGTTGCAAATAATACTGACAACATACATTTTAAGTCGTTTGCATTATATCACTCGACAGTGAGGTTTTTTCCAATATAGAATAAATAACGGGTAAATAATTTCATCCAATTTGTTTTTTTTAATAATAACTAGGGGGATCAGCTCGCTTTGCTCGCCAACCTCTGCGCACGGTTTTCTATGTAATATGTGGAGGTATGACGGAGTAAGTCAAATCTTTTCTACATAAAAGACACACCTGTCGAAATGCACTGATCGATATGTAATCTAATCTAATATACAAAATAAAATAGAAAATGTAAGAAAAAAAACTATAAAAAGTAAAATTTTGTGAATGTTGAGTGAATAAAAGTTATTGTTAATTGCATGTTCTATCTTAGCCTTTTCGCCGGATAGACTGATGGCTGTACAGGCCCTCAGGGGCCTCATGGTTATCCAAGCTGACACCTAGCTGGCATGTTGTAGGATGCTGACACTGCCATTAGGGTAACCCTCAGGCCAGTGTGGGACAGAGCTACAATAAGCAGGCTCCACCATAGGAATCTCTCTCCCTATATTCTCTTATTTTTACCACCTGGGGTGGTTCAGTGTCCGTCACCCAATACCGTCCCCCTTTTGCCTGGTGGCTCACCCCGCCATCCACTTTCAACTCCCACCCTTTGAGGTGTAGAGTATTAACCAGGATGGGCGTTCTGTACCAGGGGTCCCCTTACTGTCTCCCCTCTTAAATCAAGCGAGTGCCTCAACTACTGCCCCCTCTGTTCTCTACCCCTTTTATCCCATCTTCTTCCTATCTCCACATTATCTCCTTTCCAATAATTTTTTTTCTTTCTTTTATTTATTATTATTATTTTTTTTTTTATTTTTTTTTTTTTTGGGCTCTGCTGAGATGCCTAGGCTACCTCACGGTTTGCTCCGCCAGAACTTTCTTCTCTCCTAATGTGTCC
The DNA here is from genome assembly GCF_048544385.1 of Mastigoproctus giganteus. Taxonomy (NCBI): domain Eukaryota; kingdom Metazoa; phylum Arthropoda; class Arachnida; order Uropygi; family Thelyphonidae; genus Mastigoproctus; species Mastigoproctus giganteus. The sequence goes on along the minus strand of NC_143577.1, from coordinate 119,244,267 downwards.
TGGCCCGCCTTCCCGGCGCAGTAGCCGAAACTGGAAGTGTTAGGGGCTCGCCACGGGCCCCAAAGTTAAGTGACCAGAGGTAAAATACAACCAACAGTAATACCTAACAAAACATAAACTAATACACACCCTGGCCTTATGCTGAGTATTGTATTCTACACAGAGTAAAAATGTGGAGCTGGGATAAACCCCCATACGGCCAGACAAAAAAACGCTATTTCACTATGATCAATATCTAATCAGGAAATGACCTATGTAATTATTTACCTGTGGATTTGTAGTGCGCATAATTCTCAAGATCGAATAAATATCACTATGTAATTATTTACTTGTGTTCGCATATGTCACTTAGGAAAAGGCCTTTAGCTTCGGGTTCCATAATGCTAGAGGAATATTGTTGCGTCCGAAAGAACAGGACTAAAATATTTCCAGACTATACAAGTATTTAAAATATTTACAAATATACATATATATATATTTTTTTTTTTGGTAGTTGTTGGCGCATAGGCTTCTGTGGCCATAAGGCACCTGCCAAGGTTTTTGCAGTACTTTGATCCAAGCCCGAGGCGGGAATCGAACCCGCGACCTTTGGGTTACCAGGCAGGCACTTTACCCACCTGGCTAGCCCGGTCGGCTATATACAATATTCATTAATATACAAAAGACGTTACAATGGAACATCAAATTTTAGACAGTGAATCACGTGCACGAGGTTGGTGAAAGTTATAGAGGCAGTTGTCAATAAATAATTGCATTTGTAGTGACGTAATTGCCTCGCTCTCTTCTCACACTGCCTTGAATAAAATATCACTAGAAGGGAAACTTTTTTAATGTATAGAGAGATAACAATAAGCAAAGGATGCAAGGAGCTATTAACTATAGATGCCGCAGTCATAGAGTAAGCGTACGAAAAGCGCCGCAATCTGTACGCGGCCTACATCGATTACCGCAAGCCCTTCGACTCCGTGCTTCATAGCTAGCTACTAGAGATGCTGAAGATACACTGTGCTGCCACTTTAATAGGTACACCTACCTAGTAGCGTGTTCAGCCTACTTTAGCCTTCAAAACAGCCTGAATTCGTCTAGGCATGTATTGAACAAGATGTTGAAAACGTTGGGCGGGAATGGAGTACCATGCAGACATGAGTGTGTCACGCAGTTCCTTGAGATTCAACGGAGGTGTAGGCCTGAAGCGAGCAGCCCTTTCCAGCTCATCCCAAAAATGTTCAATAGGATTCAGATTCAGGGACTGAGCGGGCCACTGCAGCAAAGAAAAGTCATTGTCGTGTTCCTCGAACCATTCCATAGTGATTCGGACTTGGTGCACCGGCGCATTATCCTGCTGGAAGTAACCATCTGGCCGAGGATAAACTGCCAACATGAACAGATCCACTTGGTCAGCAACGATGTTTAAGTAGATGTGGCATTCAGATGTGAATCTATGGGTATCAATGGACCCAACGTGTGCCAAGAAAACATTCTCCACACCATAACACTGCCCCCACTACCTTGCATAGTAGTCGTCAGACATGACGGGTCCATGGATTCATGTTGTTTTCGCCAAATTCTGAGCCTTCCATCAACATCATGCACCAGGAACTTCGACTCGTCAGACCAAATAACTGTTTTCCAATCGGAAATAGTCTGGAGTTGGTGTTTCTGTGTCCACAGGAGGCGTGCTCTCTTCTTCTTCATTGATAACAAAGTTATGCGATGTGGCCGTCGGCTGTTGTAGCCCTCTCCTGACAAAGTGCGACTAATGGTCCGTTGTGATATTTTGTACTGCGCACCAAAGTTGTATTCTGACGTGATATGCGACATTGTGGCCCGTCTGTCTGCTTGCACAATGCTAGCCATCCTCCTCTGACCTCTCTCATGGACAAGCGATTTTCTTCCACAGAGTGCCGTTGAGAGGATGTTTTCTGTTCGTTGCACCATTCTCGATACACCCTCGAAACTGTGGTGAGTGAAATGTTCAGGAGAACTGCGGTTTCAGAGATGCCTTATCCAGCACGTCTTCCACCTACTACTATGCCACGTTCGAAGTTCGTTAGATCATTCCTTTTCCCCATTCTTGCTACGGTTTTTACGCTTAACTTATACTAGAAAGGTTGTTCTGCTGCATTTATATCCAAAACTGTGGTCATGTGACTTGCAACGTTGTGGGACAAACCATTTTTGTGCACAGCAGGGGTGTGCACTAAAATGGTTTGTCCTAATAAAGTGGCAGCACAGTGTATATAAAGTCAATCCGACAGTGACAAACTTCGTAAAAGCAACAATGGTGAAATGAAGTACCGCTGTCAAGGTCGAGAGCACCACAACCAGACCGATTCTCATCAGGAGAGGAATCTTTCAGGGAGATGCCCTGAACACATTGTTCTGTCTAGAACTCAACTCGTTATCCATGCCCAACAACAGCAAGTATGGATATAACCCCAAAGAGAGAAGGAGAAACCTGTACACTCTCTTCCACCTGATGTATATGGATGACATCAGCTCTACGCGGAAACCGGAAAAAAACTCCAGCAACTATTCCGAACACCGAAGAATTCAGCAATGATATCAGAATGGAATTTAGTCTAGACAAATGCAAGACCCACTGATTGCATCAGGGGAAATTAATCGGGAGAAACTACCAGCTGCAGACTGGTAAAGAGATCGAAGCCATGTTAGGGGAGAGACCTATAAATACCTGGGGATGATGCAGGCTCACCAGTTAGAGCACAAGGAAATCAAGGCCTGCCTGACCATCAGTGACTCAGAAGCCTGCTCAAAGCAAAGCTGAACAGATTGAACACAGTTAAAGCCATAAACACCTATACAGTCCCAGTGCTAAACATACTTCGGAATCATAGAGTGGACAAACACGGATCTGGAGGATATCATTAGAAAGACAAGGACAATGATTACCAAGAGCCGCCAACACCACCCGAAGTCAGCAGTGGGGAGACACAATAGATCAGAAAGAGGGAGGAAGGAGCCTGATAGATCTCATCGAGCAACAGAAAGCAGCGACAGCTAACTTGAAGGATCACTTCCAGAAAAACACAGCAACCGTACCAGGGCATAAGGAAGATAGACAAGCGGCATACCCCACTTAACCTAAGCGAGGAGTCCCCCTCCCACGCAGACAGCACAAACGAAGCTAGAAAGATGTACAAAGAAGACACTCCATAGTAGTCTCTACAATGACCTCCATCAAGATCACATAGATAAAATTGTTTCCAATGCGTGGCTCATGAGCTGGATTCTCTTCTCCGAGACTGAACGATTCATGCTCGCCATCCAAGACCAGGTAATAAAAAAAAATAATAAAAAACACACCAGTAACTATATAAAATTCATCGTCAAGGAGTCCGGAGTGTTAGATGACACATTTCAACTATGCCACCTGGTCTCAGAAACTATCCAACACATCACCGCAGGATGGAAGGTGATCTCCTAGACGGAGTACACTCGCAGGCTTGACAGGTAGCCAGGATAATACATCGGAAGCTAGCGAGGAAATACCAGTTGATAAAAGAAAGTGTTCCGTCTTACAAGTACAAATACCAGACAGTACGAGAGACTCCAACTCACAAGCTGTATTAGGACCGCGTCATAATAAAAGACAATCCCGCAGAACAGATTGGATATAACCTTTGTCGACAAGATGGAAAAGGCTACCTATCTGATTGACATAGCTATGCCCAACACTTGCAACCTCAGAAAACCCATGAGGAAAAAATCAGGAAGTACAGGTACCTAAGACAGAAGGTCAAAGAGATGACAGATGTAACAAGTAACGATCATCGTGTCAACCACCGGTATTGTACCAAAGACCCTACATAACAGCCTTTCAGCAATAGGTCTCCCAGAGAACGCCTACATGGAACTCCAAAAAGTCGCAATCCTCAACACCAGTAGAGAGTTCCTCGATGAACGATATCATCAGACATAACAACCACCCTGTGTACTTGCAGCAGTACTCGTCAAGGGGTGGAGCCCCCAATGAGGGAGAAATAATATAAGAGTAATAATAAATGGTACAGCTGAATCCCTCTCTCCCTTCCTTTTTTTGGGAAAATACCTAATTTTCCAAAGAAAACTAGAAATAATTAAGAGAATTTCCTACATTTTAAGCATAAAATCTCTGATATTCGTGTGTGTATATATATATATATATATGTGTGTGTGTGTGTGTGTGAAATGCCGACATTGTGCACAGAGGTAAGAGCAGAAATAATAAAGAGGAATACAGATTTCAGAATAAAACTGGTTAGGCTGAAATTCATTTCAAACTCTGCAAGATGAGAATCAACAAGGACAAGACTCTTCATCGATAGAGCTAATGAATGCTTTAAAGGATTCGGGCACAATGCCACCTGCTCTCAACCAAAATTTCTAGAAAGTCTTCAACGACGTACAGAAGCCGCCATTACGGCCGAAGGATGTCCCATACGCTGTTAATTTCTTTAAATAAACATATATTATTAATTAAATTTAAAATTAAAATTAGATTTGCAATATTAAAATGTATTTATTAAAACATATTTTAATATTACTAACTTTGAATAAGCACGTATCCAATGACGTTTGGCAAGATAGTGTATAATGGCAACTATAAAACAGTTACAATGAAATCGTAAATTCTTTTAGCCAACTTGGGGTTGAATCTGTGTACGAAAATGTTTCTTTTAAATCTATATAATATGAATATTCTTTCGAAAATGGAAATTTGGTAATGCATGTGTTCTTAGTTGTATAATATTCACACGATAGTCAAATCGTGATTATGAGGTTGAAATTTCAACCTCATAAACCAAAAATAACTTCAGTATATCTTGTCAAGCAGAGAGAGTATTTATTTATTTATTTATTCGTCATTTGTTTCAAAAGAAAGCCGATTTTTAAAACAATAAATTTTAAAATGTGAATAAGATTTGAAGTAGGCTCACCAGATAGTCAAATTCATCACTTTTCAACTTAATACAGTATATTAGATTATATCGAATTTTCAAAATTGAGTTAGCAAAGAGGCTCAGCTGTCTGTACTTCAATATTCTTTCTACAACATAAGATTTTATTATTATTATTATTATTATTATTATTATTATTAGCCATATGGTGCAAGGAAGCCCGAGGCTTATACAGCACCAGCCAAACAAATTCCCAAGTTACCGAGAGAAAGGGAGAGGAATCACCAAGAAAGAGAAAAATGATGATATCCAGCTGAGGACCCTGGGTGTGCCAAGTCCATACTCACCAGCTGTGAGCCTCTGGGGTTTTGTATCTGTTTATAAGACCCTGCATTTATAAAACAAAGGTCACAAATTCTTTCACTAGTATTGAACTCTCATGTTTCGAAGCTTCTAGAAAAAATGGGATGGTTTTTAAACTGATGAGGTACGAATAATAACCAAAACAGCCAGGGAGTGGTTTCGTCACGTTACAAATAAGAATAACTATACAGGGTGGTTATAAAGAAGTCGATCATTTCTAAAAATAATAACTAAAAATGAAGTTCCGTGGAAAAATTGTTTTCACATACGTGCGAAATCTATAATGGAGTTTTTTTTTTTTTTCTGAAGTGAAAAAAAAAAAAATTACAAATATCGTCACCAGAAGCCAAAGCCGTTTCTATGTATCAAATCCAGTACACCTAATTGCATTTTACACCGTTCATTTTGTTCTGTTCAATGAGTGTAAGAAGAGAGGGCATGACAGTGTTGACCATCAGATTTTTCTTTTTGGAGTGGGGAGGGGGCTGATTGCTCAGAGCCGCTGCTTTAGCCTAGAGAATATTACTCATTATTATTATTTTATAATTTTCATTGAATCCCTTTGGAGGGGGAGAGGATTGGAGCCACCTGACGTGTCCCTGTTGTAGACATTCGCCTGAAACTTACCACAAGGGATGGCATAAACCTTGCATTGAATGGGAGATTTCAAGGTATGCAAAGAAACAGGAATATCTATCTCCCTCCCCCCTCCCATTCTGGGACAGTCATTGAGTCAGAGGAATTCACAATTATTTTGACAATGAATATAATCACTAACTGTATTTAGTAGTCATACGGACTTGAACCACGCAAACGCGTGTGCATTACTACACTCTCGCGCTTGATCATGGCTAAGTTGGCCAAAAGATTCAACTATAAGTGTGTAGGTAGCTGAAGTGTACCGAACGAAGAGACCACGGTTAAAATTCCTGGTAATTATCTTCTCCTCTGTGAATATCACACAGAGGTAGCTATTCAAAAATGGAGAAATCTGGTCTCCCACCGATGAGGTACCAGCAATCACCATTTATGAAAAAAAAAATCACAGAGTTAAAGATAATTATACTGGACACTGAACTGATCTTTTCATAGTAGTGGTGAAGTGAAAATTCAAAACCACAACATGGCAGAAACATATCCTTACTTTACAAACACAAATTCAGACGCAGTTGCTTACATTTGGATATCTGGTGACGAGATTTGTAACTACTCATTATTGTCTTCCAAAAAACTACATTATTCCAACAAATCGGTATGTAAACAACACATTAGTCATTAATTTCTTAAATGATCAGAACTTTATAACTACTCTGTACTCCTCTTTCCAGGGAATTACCGTTTGCTTGTCTTGTAACACTGAGGCAACCGGCTGCAGTAGTTTTACTCTCATAACATAAGAGATCAGTTTCAATAAATGGACTTATTCTATTGTGTTATTATCTGTTCTATTAGTAAAAAGATTAAGGTGGTCTTGTAGAAACAGAGTGCTTTTCATTACAGAAAGTGATCAAGCAGCTCAGTGAACAGTATATTTATAATATACATCTTGTGTACCATTACAGACAGTTCGGACCACCTTCTGGAGAAAACAAAGGTGGTCCAGAACCAAACAGAAATTGCGTCCTGTTTTCTGAAGAAAACAGGACGCAATTTCTCAGTGCCAACGTCATCTGTGTGACAGTAGCATAGGCACTGAGAGCAGATATCTCTGAACAATTCGTTTCTGTCTAAAAGAGAACAATCGAGGTAAAGGAGCCTGAACGTAGAACATTGGCAATAGCATAAGCATGATGCACACTTTTAATGCCTCAACTGCATCGAAGCCTATTCTTAAACAATCCTACTCAGCCTATTCGTATTAGTGGTTGACAACCGAGGAAAGCCAGAAACGTATGGGTTCAAATCTGAACCACAAGTGCCGACTGGCCACTGTTATCTGAATCTAGCATTTACGCAGAGCTGATGGCAGAACGAGAGTATGAAAAATACCACAGGAAGCTGTAGATCCATCATGATTGGTTTAGACCTTTTAGCTCGGGGAATAGTTGCCTAATTCAGTTATAAGCTATATAATCGGACTGGTATCACTCATGCACGATACTAGCAGCATGAGAGGGAAAACGCCCATGGATCCTAGATGTGGCGACTTACATTAATGTTCGGGGCATTTCTATGTTCCTTAATTTAATTTCTGCTTCTCTGACCTACAGTCGCCGTAACTGAACACAGTGGACATTTGTAATTAGAGAGAGTAATCAGGTTGTTTGTCATATATTCCAGTGTGAAATGTGTGACAAGGGGAACTGTTACGATTTTGGAGGCAGATATCTTCCACAATATTAGGTTGGGGTTACTAATAAATTTAGAGCTGAATACATACCATAAATTACCATTGCTTCATTACTATCTATCTATACCGAAATAAATTTCTAATAAAGAAACATTGTGCAGTTATAATAAAAATTTATTGGGTTTTATCGATTAAGAGACTTCATGAATGCCTTTACGAATAAGAATCGATTGCCTATGGCAGAAAACGAAAACAGCTGCCTTAAATAGCTTTTCGGTTGTCCATGTATTTTATACATATCTCGTTTTTCTTTATTTTCGGTTGTTTCGTTTATAAACCGCTGAATGTATACATGCGTTAATGCATGGCACATTCCGATCTTTAATTGAATTTGCAGGCATCTAGTATGGAATCAGTAATTCTGCTTCTATAAGAAAAATCAATGAGAGTAGAGGAATCTGATTTTTGACCGTAACGAGAGTTACGGTCAAAAATCTGATACCACAAAGTACAATGCTATTCTTCTAAATCTTGAAGTTTCTCGCAATGATGAACTGATTCATTCTGGAAACCTTATTAACATGTTTAACATAATCGTTCAGAAATATATTTTGCTGATTTTCATTTTGCAACCCAATTTCGTGCGAATTAATTTTCTCTACACTAATTTTGTGAATCCATCTTCAGTTACTCTTGCAATTTGGTCATCGCTGTGCTGTCTCATTAGCACTCTTTAATTGGTATTCATTATCTGTTGTGTTATGGGAATTGTTAGTTTAACTTTTGGAATACGCTACCTTAAATAGTTTAATAATCCAGTACACACGCAGACCGATTTATCTATCCCATTAGTTGCCATTTCCGAAAACAGAATAAAATTTGTTACTGATATCGAAATACATTGGAAATCATTCAGCGTGTTGAATCATTCGTAGTTTGGCAACTATTTACGAAAATATTCGATTGCGTCTTTTGCGAATCCTTTAATTGAATTTCTGATTAGCCGCAACCATATAAATTTAATCCTGAAAGTGCTCAAATCAGAATAGCATTAATGATGGACTGTAGATTCTTTCTCATGAGCTGTTTTATTCAAATGAATTGAAAGTGATCCAAATACAGTGAGAGCGCTTTCTCTTTAGAACATTTAATTTTTTTCGTAAATGACTTAACGTTATGATGATTACCTAAAATAACGATAAATTTCCCAAGATAATTAAAAATTAGCCCGTTTCAATAAATTATTATTATAACATTTCTCAAATTTAAATTGCATTCCGCCATTAACTGTACCCCTTTGTCCCTAAGATTGAGGCATATAAAGATGATTGAAAATTATTTGTGATCAGAAACTCTGCTTCCAGTCACGTGCTGAGGCCCCCCACACAAAACTTTCTGATGACCTAAAAAGCAACACCTGTTGAGCTATCTTGATATTACTCTTAATCATGTTCGCAGAATCCTCCACCTGCCTGCCAACTTGATGACATATAATCTGAGTTTTAGTTTCCTGAATGCTCACGCTGGTAGTACAGTACATAACTTGGCTGCCTTGTTATTCCGTGTGTAAAATGTTTCTGTACAAGTATGGTGCAGATAGAAGTTGCGAAATACCTCTTTACTGAATAGGAACTCCTATTAACTCGTTAACTTAGAGAATTTGATGATTTTACTGACAACTTCTTGGTCTTAGTTGTCTCGGTGAAATTTCTAAATAACTCACTCAAAATCCTAAATCCTTAGACAATCTTAAGGAGATTGAGTGAAGATGAAGTTAGTTACTCAGGTATAGCTAACTCGCATATATAGGCTGCTACCACCGACATGTTATTTATTATTATTATTTAAACTTACAAATTGAAGAGGATAAAAAGTTAATTGTTTCCAAACCCACCCGTCTCACATCACATTAAGAATCAGCACAGGGATTAGAGTAATGGGCGGAGCGCGAGACAGAGGTACACAGTAGACAAGCTAAATCTTCTCGACCGACTTGTTCCTGATTATGATTTTGTGCAAGACTTCTTAGGAGGATCAGAGGTGTAAAGCCAGAACAACCTGGAACAACTTGGCTTGGAACAGAGGGATGTATTTCTCGAAGTGTATTCTGGTAGGCCTTCTCTCCCCACATCTGCTCACAGTCAATGTCCAGCTTATGAATTACACAGTGTTCTCAAGAAATATCCTTTGAAGGCACTTCCGTCTAGTTAATTGCTTGGGACTGAAGAGGCGACTTACTACTTTTGAGTGATCCAAAACTCACTAAGTATGTTAGCATCTTTGTCTTGCTGAGAAAGTTATGCTAACATCTAGTGTGAGAATAGCCTAGCGAGAGTAATAATGTTTGTTTTGATCAAATGTCTCGCACGGTGGCAAACCTGCTCGGTTATAATAGCATCTAGGACAGTTTTCCCCGTGCTACTCAATGCAACAGATATTCACGAGTGACAAATAACATACCTCATTTGTAGAGTAACTGTGAATAGAGAATCCCGTCCAAAAAAAATAATAAAATAAAAATAAACAATGTTAAAAATAATTGCTAAGGGCTCGAACAACCATACAACAGTTTAAAAGGAAAAAAAAAATGTATAAGTACAACCCAAGTTGTGCCTATACAACCATGCAACCAAGTCCACAAGCTAAACACAGGGATATGCTTATTGACCCGGACATATAATAATATCTGTAGTTGTAAAGTGTCTTGTCCACTTTACAACCCTTTCATGAGAATCGTCATCTCAAATCTGCTTTCTGTCGTAATTAGCACTGGAAAATTAGAGCTAATTCTCGGGAGTTCATAGTTGACTTGAGTATGAACCATTTGAATCATTTCAGCAGCTGTTTCTTGTCATCTTGGTCCAGTCGCTGGGAAATGTTGATAATATGGAGTCAGTCGTTAATTTAATAATAATAAATGTTTTGTTAATACTCGCGGACAGTCATGCATTGTCACAGAACTCTACAACTATAGCGATTTAGAAGAATAGCATTGTATTTTGTGGTATCAGGTGGACTTAAACACCGAGGGGTGCGTAATACCGTTCCTTCGAGTTGAGGGCGCCTCCGTAGCCAGGTGGGCAGGAGCAGCAGTGCGTAGCACACGCTTATTGATTAGACCGGGGTTCGAGCCCGTGCCCACCAAATACGGAGGATGCGGAAAGGTCAGAGAATGACCATCGCAAATCCCCGGAGCAATATGGCCTTAGTTGCTAATGCTCCTAAAATCTAAATAACAAACAAACCTTCGAGTTGACCATTCGGCTACAGTACTGCCTATACCTTTTTGTTTGTCCTGGAATGTATTGTAGTATGAGTGTTGGCATGACAATTATAACGTCTTTAGTAACATGTAGAAATATTCCGCGTTTCGTTAAGTTCCAACAAAGATTTTTCGATGGTATCTTAATTAAGAGCCTCCCTTACTAACATGCTTTCATTTTTCTGGTGCTAATTCTTGGTCTGGCAATGTCAGAAACAACTCATGTTTGTCTTATCGCGAGTAGCAAAGTGGATATAAACATCGTCCTTCCACACTGGGTGGTAAAAGACTGAGTTCGAATATAGTTAAAGATGCTAGGAATTTTTATGGGGTTTTCACAAAGTGGCTGAGTTAATTGGTCTCTACCGAGGACTGAATGCTTTTCTTCTCTCAGAAATTCGGGTTGTTTTGTCCAGCAAACTGACCGATCGAGGAATCCTGCAATTACAGACACAATATACTAAAGTCTCATAGCCTTAATTGCTTTGGCGCTTATCACCACCTAATTTAATTGTGCATTACGTCTTCTAACTAAATATTACTTGTCTAATTCATAAAATAGTTTTAAGCCAGGAATTTAACCTTGTTTACTGTTGCAGTAACGCGGGTTTGTTACTTTTCACTTATTTGGAGATTATTATTATTATTATTATTATTATTAGCCATATGGTACAAGGAAGCCTGAGGCTTATGCTGCACCAGCCAAAAAAAAAAAAAAAAAAAAATCCCGAGTTACCCCCTGAGAGAGAGAGAGAGAGAGAGAGAGAGAGAGAGAGAGAGAGAGAGAGAGAGAGAGAGAGAGAGAGAGAGAGAGAGAGAGAGAAGTACAAAGGAATCACCAAGAAAGAGAAGAATGATGATATCCAGCTCAGGACCCTGGGTTTGCCAAGCCCATACTCACCAGATGTGAGCCCCCGGGGAAAAATCTGGGTTCGACTCTGTCTACGAGTAAAGGAATAGTTTACTGACTTCAGTGGTAGAAAAAATCTTAGAGGTAGTGATTAAGAGTGCAATTCAGGAACATTTAGATAGATATGGCATTCTGAAGGACACATAACATGGCTGTGTTAAGGGTAAATTATGCTTAACTAACTTAATAGGCTATTTTGACACCAAATCAAATATTTTGATTTGTGGGTTTCGACATAGTTTGTTTTGATGTTAGCAAAGTATTTGAATCGGTCTCTCATGACAGCTTACTATATAAGCTTGAACAGGTTGGGATTATGGTAAGACTCTAAGAAGGATTGCTGGGTAGTGGGGTCCCTCAAGGATATTCTTCAAGGGCCGCCGTTGTTTCTCATTTTCATAAATGACATCGATGTAGGGATAGAAGGCGTGATGTAAAAATTTGCATGTGCCATAAAGATTGGCAGAGTCGTTAATGATCAGTGCCAAGCAGCGCTCCTTCAGGATGAAGTGAACAGAATTCAAAAATGGCCAGAGAAGGGGCAGCGATATTTTAATGCTTCTAAATGCAAGGTCTTGTACATGGGAAATGGCAACTCAGAAATAAATTATACACTAGGTGGTTTTTTTATTATTATTATTTATTTTTTTATTTATTGTACTAGCGGTCCTATCCAGCTGTCCTGTCATTCCCGTCACTAATCACAATACTGTACAGATAATTACCGACTTACAGCACTAATTCCCGCTCCATTACAAGATATTGAAGTTCTTCGCTTAATGTACCCGCACCATTATAAGGCATTGCAGCGCTGCAGTTCATATAAAATGAATTTGGAGTCACTGCCAAGAAAAGTAGCTAGTGAGAAATTGCCGTCAATGCATACATTTTCAATTTATTGTACAGTCTGAGGGAAAAAAGTATTTTTAATAAATGAAATTTAACCCGGAAAGCTGAATTCCACACTGTGGAAGTATTTTTCCAATGTAAATTGCAGTCAGACCGTGGAAGTATTCTCTTGAGTAAATTGTAGTCAGAAGATGAACACAGATCTGTTGCAATCAGTGATGAAATGCAGAACCTAAAAAACCTATCCTCGTCGAGTACTCAGACTTTAGAGACCACTCAGGGAAGCACCTGTCCTCGAATATTCTGCCTTGAAAGAGCACTCAGCCCACATTTCGTCACTAACTAGGGATGAACTGGACTATTTGTACTAGTCCTCTTGAATCATTAGTGATTGTCCAGCAGCTGCGAAAGCTCGTGCCCGCAGTACCAGAATCACACAGTTGTCGCCCGTGGCACAAAGAATCGCCTTCCAGTAATCTAAAGATCGCCAAATGAAACAGCTCACCTTAGGACATTGTGTTGTAGGAACTGGTGACACCTTGAAATTGCAATTTCAATATGATTTAGCCGGAGGTTCAACTCGTGCAGCAAGGATCATTCAAGAAAATGTTGTAGGAGCTTTTCACGGCATGATGGAAATTGTTTTCAATATGTTGTTGCATGGTTCAGGTTTTAAGGAAGAATTAGTCACCTTCTACTGAAGAGGATGTTGGTTTTAACCGCCACAAGGATACAATAGAAGATGTGAGTTTGATACCAGTGTCACCTGTGGTTAAATCACTTCCGTTTTGGTTGCCGCAGCTGAGAGAAACATTCTGCAGGTATCAGTTTCAGTCGCGAAAAACTGGAATGTACTACTTCCTTTTCGCTCAAGAAAATTGGATGTGCCATGGAAGTACATAGGTAATTTTATCAGCATTGTTCTTGCTCCATTTGTAGCAGGAGTTGTCGTCTCTTGAAAACTTGTACTGCAAAAGTTTGGAGAGCACCAAGTCTGTCCTTTTCTTTTTTTTTCTTTTATTTTATTTTTTTATTTGGTAGTTGTTGGCGCATCGGCTTGTGGCCATAATGCACCTCCCAAGGTTTTTTTTGCAGTACTTTGATCCAAGCCCGAGGCGGGATTCGAACTCGCGACCTTTGGGTTGCTAGGCAGGCACTTTACCCACCCGGCTAGCCCGGTCGGCTGTCCTTTTCTTCAGTAGAAGGACCTCACATCCAGAAGTCAGCGTTTGCATGCTAGGTGCTTTATCAATCAATTCCTCTCGTGGATCCTGTTATTCATTGCACCTTTACAGAAGATGTACTCGGTATTCTCTTTCTTCACAAGTACACGATGAACCTAAATCATTTAATTTTCCAATGAAAGTCTCGTGTCCTGTAAGCAGGAAAGTGGAATAGAGCTTTAGTTGAAACCAACTTGGCATACCCTTTCCAAACTATTTGATGCGTGGAAGAAACTTTTTGGCACCCTTGGTGCAGTTGTTCCATCTGTTTTGCCACCGATCAATAAGAAGAGTCTACAATCGTTTCCTATCCTCATTATATAAACATCGTCACAACAAATTTCAGTTGATATCTGCTCGTTTGGCTGTGTACGCCGCAGATAGAAGCACATTGTCTTGAATACTCAGATCCAGCGACAGCCGTCGTGTTATCACCTACAAGGCCCCATTTGACACAGTCCTATAGGCCATACTAAGCTGAAACAACGTTATCCGTTGAATTGAAAATATTTTCCTAACATTTGCCTTTTGCAATGCACAATCTATCCATACCTGTGCACCAAAGCTCGCAATTGGCAAGAAGATATAGTCATAAAATAGATTCAGTGCCTTGCCATTTATCGCCCACTCCTTCCTAGTTACACGGTCAATCATAACAACAAATTTACGAATCTTCTCAACGATCTAGACGATTTGTGAGACAAATCGTAACAGACAGCTTAATCTTAACTCCTAGGTATTTGATAGTTTTCACACACTGTAGACTGAATCCATTTATCTGGCATTGTGGATTTCTCGTAATAGACAGGTATTCTTTTAACCACACAGTTTTGACCTTTTCTGTTGAAACTGCAAGCATGTGCAATTTACACCAGGTACTCAACTCCGACATAATGAAATGTGATCGCTCCTCTAATTGGAGCCTCGAGTCACCGTCCCAGAAAAACTAAGTCATCAGCATACGAAACCATAATAACTTTGTGATAGTCCAGTTTTAACCAATCCTTTAGGAATAAATTCCACATTAATGGACCAAGGACTTGCCTCTGTGGACAGCCTCTCACGACTTGTCTGATAATATTCCCACATGCTGATTTAACTGGAACTGTTCTCTCGCAGAAGTAATCTCTTATAACAGAGTAGATCTGTGGTGTGCATTTTTTTGGTGTAATACCATAAGAACACTGCGCCAGTCGATGCTATCAAATGCCCCAGCGAAAGATACCCAGACAATATTTTGATCTGCATCAGTGTGCAGATTCCACCAACTTTCCCAATGCATCATTTAATTGGTTTTCAGCCCAATCACAGATTTTTTTAACGCACTTCATAATTCTACCTGCTAGCAATATTTCATAAACTTTTCCAAGTCCGTTCAATAATGCAATTGGACGACATGAAGCTGCCCTTTCTTTCGGTTTCAATGGAGATTTCAGCAGAAGTTTTAAAAGTTCTTCCTTCCATGGTGGTGGAAATACTCCGTCCCTAAGACATGCGTTAAAAGTGCTTAGCACTGAAATTTATGATCTCTTCCTCAATAAGATCCATTCCTGGGCATTTATTGTTCTTGATTCTTTCTACTGCGGTTTCTAACTCTTTCATCTGGAAGCTGCGCTCTTCCCCATTGCCGCTGTAACTTTCATTAATCAATTTCATTTCCAACACTTGGTGGGGTGGGGTTGAATTAAAAGCAGTAGAGCAGGAAAGGGATCTGGAAGTTACAATGAGGGCAGATATGAAGTTTTCTGAAGTGTAAATCTGGCAGCCAGGAAAGCCCATGGTGTCCTATCGATGATTTATGGTACATTATTCTGTAGAGATAGGAAATCTTAATTCCACTGTATGAGGCAGTTATAAGATCATATTTGGAATACAATGTTGAAGTATGGAGACCTCATCTGAAAACATCAAGATTCTTGAAAGGGTCCAAAGACGGGAAACGTGAATGGTGATATCAGCAGAAGAACAACCGTATGAGGAAAGACTCCGTTTATGTGGGCTACAGAGCTTAGTAACCAGGCACCTCAGAGGTGACCTGATTGAGGTTTTTAAGGCTCTGAGAGGGATTAGTAAAACGAATGAGGGTGGAATTCTTCTTCTTATAGAGAATTCCAGAAGTAGGGGTCTTAAATTCAAATTACAGGGACCTCAACAGATCCATTTTGTTTATTACATTCAAATAATAGAAGTTTTAAATCCTGCATATAAAATACATGCAGATGAAAACAAATTAATGCTAGAAAAGTTTTATATGAAATAGGAATTTGAATTCCTATATAATCGGAGCCACAGACTCATAAGAGCCAGCTAGTGTATTAATTCATAAAAATAGATTCCGTAGGGATTTAGAAATCCCTATACAACATAACCCCATGCAATACAAATATTGTCAAATTCAGAAGTATGCCATCGTGAACATTAATCGTGCTTTCGAAACAATCACTACCTTTCTCTTAACAGTTTATCAGACAGCCTTAGCATTATGCAATTTGGTCCATGTTATTTTGTAATTCATGCTAAGTATCCAACAGATAATATGTGGAAAATATACACTGTGCTGCCACTTTATTAGATACACCTACCTAGTAGCGTGTTGAGCATCCTTTAGCCATCAAAACAGCCTGAATTCGTCTAGGCATGGATTCGACAAGATGCTGAAAACGTTGTGCAGGAATGGAATACCATGCAGACATGAGTGTGTCACGCAGTTCCTTGAGATTCGATGGAGGTGTAGGCCTGCAGCAAACAGTCCTTTCCAGCTCATCCCAAAGATGTTCAATAGGATTGAGATCCAGAGACTGAGAGGGCCACTACAGCAAAGAAAATTCATTGTCATGTTCCTGGAACCATTCCATAGTGATTCCGACTTTGTGCACCGGCGCATTATCCTGCTGGAAATAACCATCTGACTGAGGATAAACTGTCAACCTGAACAGATGCACTTGGTTAGCAACGATGTTTAAGTAGATGTGGCATTCAGACGTGATTCTATGGGTATCAATGGACCCAACGTGTGCCAAGAAAACATTCTCCACACCATAAAACTGCCCCCACCACCTTGCACAGTAGTCGTGAGACATGACAGGTCCATGGATTCATGTTGTTTTCGCCAAATTCTGAGCCTTCCATCAACATGATGCATCAGGAATTTCGACTCATCAGACCAAGCAACTGTTTTCCAATCCTCGATAGTCCAGTGCTGGTGTTGCTGTGGCCACAGGAGGCGTGCTCTCTTCTTCTTCATTGATAACAAAGGTACGCGATGTGGCCATCGGCTGTTGTAGCCCATTTGCTACAAAGTGCGACTAGTGGCCCTTTGCGATATTTTGTTCTGTGCACCAAGGTTGTATTCTGACGTGATGTGCGACATTATGGCCCATCTGTTTTCTTGCACAATTCTATACATCCTCCTCTGACCTCTCTCATCAACAAGCGATTTTCTTCCCCAGGGGTGCTGTTGAGAGGATGTTTTCTGTTCGTTGCACCATTCTCGATACACCCTTGAAACTGTTGTGCGTGAAAAGTTCAGGAGAACTGCCGTTTCAGAGATGCTTTGTCCAGCACGTTGTGCATCTACTACCATGCCACGTTCGAAGTCCGTTAGGTCACTCCTTTTCCCCATTCTTGCTACGGTTTGTACGCTTAACGGATACTAGAAAGGTTGTTCTGCTGCAT
The DNA here is from genome assembly GCF_048544385.1 of Mastigoproctus giganteus. Classification (NCBI taxonomy): domain Eukaryota; kingdom Metazoa; phylum Arthropoda; class Arachnida; order Uropygi; family Thelyphonidae; genus Mastigoproctus; species Mastigoproctus giganteus. The sequence continues at coordinate 119,226,794 of NC_143577.1, read as the reverse complement.
TTATATCCACAAGTGACTTGCAACGTTGCGGGGCAAACCATTTGTGTGCACAGCAAGGGTGTACCTAATAAAGTGGCAGCACAGTGTGTGTGTGTGTATATATATATATATATATATATATATATATATATATATTGAATTAAAACAGTTGGGAATTTACAGGCGTGTAATTACACAATTGATTAAAAATACGAGATTTAAATTAAAATTTAATCTTGTATTATGTTTGAAACAGAATAAAAGGGATCTTCCTGGATGATTTCAAATGAGAACAGCCCTGTTAGGTTTAAACTTGTAACAGGGCGATTAGAATTTGTGTGACATTTTTTATACCACCTCGCCATATTAAAATTTGGAATTTGTGCGTAATTACGTTGAAAATCTGCAACTTCTCTAAAATAGCATTTATGTTATAAACTGACAGGTTTAAACACCAAAGAATGCTTCGGAGGAATGCTTATAGTAAAATCAGTGTAGAGATGACGTGTTATCAATGTAAAGATGACGTGTTAATTGATGTCAATTTAGTAAAGTGCAGGTTGCTTATGAGGTTCTATTTCTGTTCGTTCTTTTGAGTAGCTTGAAGGATATACCTAATTTTGCCGTTCTTCTTTGTGCAAGAGAAAGTGATTCACGGGTAGTTGAGCTAACTAAAAAAATCAATAAATAAATAACTCAAAGAAATTCTGCTTCTGAACGAGTGTTGCTTTTACTAAAATGGTTCTTACTGGTTCTTTAGATAATCTCGGACTCTTAATAAACACAGAATTCCAGTAATTATAATAAGTATTAAGGTTGGATTTTTTTTTTTTTTTATTAAACTGGAAATTTTCGTTACTCATGCATTTCCTAAGAGCTGGGGTCAACCCACTTCGCCATACCGGAATGATATATTCCCATTTCTGTGCAGGGACTTCTAAATGGCTTTTGAAATGGTAATAAAAAAAAAAAAAAACACGTATACCTTTGGCGGAAAACAGAGGGATTTTTTCCCCAGAAACTGACTTATCCCCTCGGAAATTTTTATAATCAAACTGAATCACCCTGTACATATTATTTATTATATGAAAGATTATTTTTACAAATTATAGGAAGAATATGATTGAAAGAACAAAAACCCTTTCGTTTAATAATTCGACAAGAGAGGACCTCGCAGACCTTTAAGTCCGATCGTTATCCAAATACAGAAATAAATGCAGAGGATAAATAAATGATTCATGAGCAATATTCGATCCTAGTGGATGAAATCAACTAGGCGATTTAACAGTAGAATTGTCTTATAGTTTAAATGTTTAACCTTGCCTTCAGTTTAGCGTGGTCAAAAACCGGAAAATATAATCACCCTAATCCGTGTATTTCATTATGTTATCTGACGGATAATAGCAGTCTCATTTCTTTTCTACTGCGTTGTAGAAATAATTCCTTGGAAACACGAAGTTGTGTACTATTAAATATCGGTCAAATCTGCTGTTTTCCAACTGCAAATGATATGAAAACTGCACCACAAGAATGTATATAGTTTCTCTTAACTTCATTTCCTTTTTTCAGTCAAAATAACTACAGCAGTAGTGTTTGCCTCTTTTTTTTTTCTTAAGGGTGTCAATCAGGTTGATTTTTATAACTTTATCGGGCCTCTTAGGGGGGGGGGGAGGAACTCAGATAACCTGAGGCCTGAGCCGTTTTTTTTTTTTTTTAAGATAACGTTGTCGCAACTTATTCAATATGATAAAAAGCCACCAATTTGCAAAGCATATAAACTGCTTTGATGAAGAAAATTGAAAACTATACTCTATAGGTTCATGTTAAAATACAGAAATTCCGATAACTTTATTCTGAAAATTGTTTATTACCTAATGTTATAACTGTCTGACACCACTTCACCACTAAGTGAGCCGATCAGTGTATTAATAACAGGAAAAATATTTACATAAAGGCTTTGAACGAAATTGGAAGATAGCTAACCAATTCCAAATAGATAACAGTACCTTTTTTTAAAGAAAACAAAGCCTTTTATATATGTTTCATCGTAATTCTTAAAAGTATTGATTTAGTAACAGCATCTCTGTGGCTAGTTTGAACCTCAACTAAATGACGCAGTTGTCAGAGCTCCACTGTTTATATTTCCCATTCAAATTGAAGACAAGTTAGTAACAGCTTCGATAGTAGTTAGTTTTGAAGAATGTTACCTTTTTAAAAGCGGTTTAAATAATACTTAAATTGATTCTTTTTACGAGGTTATCCCTTCAGTAGATAATTTAATTTTAAATGCCATGTTATTTCAAGACCACACTAGTGTGCCATTAAAATATATCAGTGTGCCATTGAAAACCCATGTTAGTAGTATAATTTAACTAATATATATATATATTAGTTAAACACACACACACACACACATAGCTGTTTTAAGTTTCGAGGCGTAATCGATCTTCGCTCGTAAATCCGGAAAAGCTGTTTTATTTCGTGCCATTAGTTTTACTGCTATTCATACTGAGTGCAAGACACCCTACGTGTGGTACACGAAAATGGCCCACTTCTTGCATCATCACAGAGATACTTGCCCGACGTCCGTAACAAGCTTGGTGATTGATGGAGGGCTCTTTACTGACTAATCTCTCTACAGGGAATTACTGTCAACACTCCCCACAGCTCCTCACGTAGAATGCAGACGACTCACTCGCAGCATCTAACTTCATAAAACTTAAAATTTCTTCAGATTCGTGGCTTTACCTGGTCCTTACTCCTTCAAGTTTAACAGCACATCGGCACAGATATCACAGGCAAAGAAGAAAGATGTTTGTTGTTTGCCATTGTATGCTAAAAAGCGCATTCGCTTCCGCTTGAGTGAACTTCCTCGTGAACTTCTTATCTCCGCTCCTTCAGAGGTCTTGACGAGCTGCACGAGTTATGTGTCCATGACAAAGTGTCTCGCGCACGAACAGATGTTTGTAAGGTAGTGCTCCCGACGCCTTTAGAACTAGCTAGGAATGTTTTTAATTATTTTATGCTTTTAGTACGTATGGCCTAAAGATCACTCCATGATCGGCTTGCTAGCGACGTGAAATTTCCCTCAAGTAGAACGATGTCTTACTTGACAAAATAAATTCTTTTGAAAGTGAAGACCTCTTTAGAAAATAGTTTTACATTATTTTCAGTTTTGGTTTAACTTTAAATTCGTCAGTTTTAGGTTAAATTCATTGTTCTATCGTACTTTTATCTCATTTTAATAGTATTTCTTTCGTATTTCAAATTCGCGTTTATGACAAAATGTCTTCCTTCTCTAAAGGTTGCATGGGGGTTTTGATATTTCTGGAGTCGGGTTGGGGTTCAACACTGTGATCCTGGAGTACTGGACTTCCCGTGTGTCAATAGTGAGGAACGCATTAAATTTTAAATTATTTTAATTATATTATGTAATCTGGTTTTAACGTATCATTTCGTAATTTATTCGCATAAGGAGAAAATGGTAAAGAAGAAATCCTACTGACTGAATAAAAGGTAACTCCTTGTTTATTTCTAAAAATATTATTTACTTCAAAATGTGGGTGCTTAGATTTCGTGAAGGTGTTCAGTGAATTCAGGGAAATGCTTTCTGATTTTATGAATTATATTTATAGTTAATGTTTAGGAACAGCCCTATCAGTCTCTAGAATACTATCTAGGACCTCCACATATTTTTTTACTCTCTAGAGTACGTGAAAATAGTCAGTGTTTATAATACTTATGATTAAGGCAATCGAATGACCAAGTTATTTCTATAGATGTGATGTGAAAGTTATTTTAGGCAGTGTTATAATATCTTTATTTGAAAAAGAAAATCCCGTCTCTCCGTTAGGGCCAACTTGGAAAAAAAAAAAATACTTGCTGAAAAGAAGCATTTCCGGAACTCTGAGTGACCTGGATGACAATCCGACTTCTTAAGGTCTTATTAAGACTCACTGATATTCTATTTCCTCCTCAGTTGGAACTCGTTATGTACCATTGTTCCCCACCATAGTAGGTGTCTTTTTTTAAAAATTTTTGGACAATAGAGCTTGATTATTATTAATATTTATTTATTATTTTTGTTTTGTTTTGCAATCTGTAGCTGCTCTCATAATATACAGCGTGTATTTATTATATGAGAATATTTTTTTCAGAGAATTAATTATTATCTTCTAAGAACTTTTCCTTAGAACATTATTAGTGTCTGAGAACATTTTTTTTTTTTTTTTTTTTTTTTTACTCTTTCATAGTTGTTATTTAAAACAGACGAGTCACTTGGCCCATCACCATGCAAGTATGAGCACATGAATTTCATGCACAATTTGCATTGATCTCGAATAAATTCGAAATCAATTAAAAATATATCTGCTTAATAAAATATGAACCTGTACGTAGATTTTCTGACGGTTGCCGTATAAAATTCAACACTATGATCCTGGAGTAAAACTAAACCTAATACATGAAGATTTTAGTACACGCACAATTCATTCGTACGGGTACATAGGACGCGATGAACAAACTACGTTGCTACTCTCAAATGTGGTTACCTGTACAATAATATGCAGATAGCCACATGTTTTGTACAATAATGCACAAAAAAAAAAAAAAAAATCCTTAGATCTGATTGCAAATTTAAAATATTACAATGGGATTATAAATTTATAAAATTTTGTATTAAAAAAAAAAACGCACATTATAACAGTTTATAAATTTAAATCTTTAGGGCTATATTTCATTTACTTAACTTAGATTATATTTAAGTAAATAATTTATGTTTGATTATTGTCCTTAATCACAAACTCGATAATTTTTCCCAATACTAAAGCCAAACTCACTAAACCTTAGTTGTCATCACGTTTTTCCCACCCACCCATCAGCCTTTGTGGATTGGCGAACGTTAGCGCTGCTCCACTCTCTTGGGGGGGGGGGGGGAGTGATCATTCCAGACTCTGATGGTAATCTCATTAACATCACAAAAGGATGATACATTTACATGCAGCCTTTATAGAATAATAAGATGTGTACCGTCCATTGCTAGAGACTTACCTCCGCTCAGCTTCAATTGTTTTTCTCATAGGCTCTTCTCCGAGATTGCTACATCACTTAATTTACAGCAATGGAACTCCTTGTCACTGTTCTTTCGTGGTTCACATGCTCTGTAAACTTTAAAGACCGTTGCAAATTGCATATTCAACTCATCTGCCACTTCTGCTAGCCAATTCGATAAAGTAGGGGTTTTCTATCTGATTCGTTCTCTTCTTCTTTGTATTCATGTTCGACAATAAATCTGTCGCCATTTTAGCTCATTTGTTAATTGTACTTTAATTGTTCATTATACTTTCTTAAAAATTGTTTGTTAATTGTACTTTATTTCGTTAAAATCATCCTATGTAATTAAACATATTAAAAATCATTTCTATTTCACTATTAATGAAAAACAGTCATAACACCAAAATTATTGTGGGATGAAAAAGAAGGAAATTATCTATATCTCTTTATCATACTACCATGTTTGTGGGGGAAAATATTTTTAATCTTGTAGTTCATACATGTTTGGAGTTCACTACTACTGGAAATACGAAACTGACATCTTGAAAAGTAGGATTGTTAATAGGTTCCAGCAACAGTGAAAATATTATAAAAAAAAGGTTTCCAGTCATGTTCATAAGTTCATACTCGAACTTCAAACCATTCTATATGTAAATTTATATGATTCCAATTTATGGAGTAATTCCAAAACCCATTAATTTAATTTTTTACGATTTTAGTTTAAATTTTCATTCCATTTATAATAAAAATAATAGAACCTTGGTCGCTCAAAAGATTAACTCATCTTCCATAACCTATGTGTTTCATTTTTATCAGGAAAAGTCACTTTGTTAGATTGTAGTTCTGTTCGTTCGATTGTGAGGAAAAACATGTTTATGACAAACATAGTCAGTGAAGAGAGAGATTTACTTCCCCCCCCGTCCTCCTCCTTTTCCATATGTAATATCTCAATGGCCGGGAATTCTAATATCTAACTGTGCTTTAAATTAGATTTAAAGGGAAAATAGATATACCTTTTACCTTCATTGTAAATGATCCATTTTGTCATACAAACACCTAATTAAATAAAAATAAATCACCTAATTAATCAAAAATTCTTCTGCACACCTATAAACGAATCTAGCAGCTGCGCTAAACTATTTTTTTCCTGCTGCCTTTCGAACTCTAGTCTTGTTTTTCAACTGCTTGTTTTTTGTAACTTGTTAGAAAATTATCTCTTGACTTAACCTGTCAATCGGCTCATCACTCAAACGATGACTACAAGTTCTGACCAAGTTACTATTTTCCCATTCTTTAAACTGTTTCTCAACTAATATTAAATTGTGAAGAAAGGTAAATGTAGGTTTTCAATTTCAGTTGACCTCCACACTGACACGGCTTGATTTTTTTGACTAGTACCCTTGTAAACTAATCTAATTTGATATTTGAAATTGTACAACTTTCCCTTAGAAATCTCAGTTCATTTTTGTGACGATGTCATCTACCTTTTTCCCCAATATCTGTTCATTTAATGGAATATTTCACTTTCTCTGTTGCTTGAACACACAGTCAAATCAAAGCCAAATTTCTCATACTTTCTAGTTGCATGTAATGTTATGAAGTGTTCTTCCTCCTCTGAAGAGAATTGAGTTTAAAATTTTACTACGTTTGAAACTCAAACTACGGCAGAAATCAAACTCCGTTTGATTTCTGCCTTACTGACAAAGAAAATTATTTCAGTTTCATTCGACAGCAGCCGTAATTAGGTGAAGAAAACATATATAGCAGCCTAGGCACACAAATACCAGCGTTCATAAGTGCAACTTGTTACATGATGTTCAACTACAGATATTTGTGCCTTGCATTCACTTCAATGTTTGGTGCATATGTTCTATATACACACACACACACACACACACACACACACACACACACACACACACACACACACACAGAACATTAGAGGTTGACACTTTTCTTGCAAAGCATATGCATACTGCAAATCACATACAGAGTAAAAGACTCAATGGTTTCGATTTTTACAAAACTAAAAAGCACTAAGTGATCACTGAATTATGTCCACCTACCTAATACCATGTTTGTCCGCTGTTCGCACGAATAACAGCCCCTATTCGCCTAGGCATTGACTACAGTAGATGTCTGAAGGAGTACGTAGGGATCTGCAGCCATGCTGCCTAGAAGGCTTTCCATAGTGTCGGAATAGATGATGGTTGCCTGTCCATACGCCTCACTTCCCGTTCCAAAATATCCCCCAAGTGTTCAATTGGATAGAGATCAAGCGAATTTTGGAGGCCAATCAAGATGGGTGATATCTTCACTGTGTTCCTCGAACCACTCATCCACAGTGCGGGTCTGATGACACAGAGGATTATCGTCTTGAAAAAACCCGTTTCTGTCCAGGAAAAAATGCAACATGGCAGGGTGCACATGTCTCCTAAGAGCTGGCGGTAGACGTCACTACTGAAACGTTGGTCCATATGTACAAGGGGGTCCTAGTTCTTGCCATCAAAACATGCATCATATTAAGCAACCGCAGCCACCTGCCTGGATAGTGAACCCCATGCACGATAGGTCCATAGACTCGTGTTGCTTGCGGCACACACGAAGACCTCCGTCGAAATGCTGCACCAGGTATTTGGACTCATCTCACCAGCATACTCGTTTCCAGTCCTGCGGTGTCCAACCAGTGTGTTGATAACACCACAGCATTTGCCGTCGACGATGATCTGCGGTGAGGAGAGGGTGTCTCTTGGATTCTCTGCTGAGGAATCCCATACGTCTGAGTGTACAGCGCATCATGATTTGGGATGATGCAAGTGTATTCCTTATGTTGTATTGCGATGCCATCTGTGGCATTGTGGCCTGCTTTTGAGCCCGTTCAAGGCTCCGCACCTTTCGCTCACCGAGAACCTTGCATAATCCTCTACAGTTCTGTTCTGTAGTGGTTTGTCCCATTCGGCACCATTCTTTAGGCAACTTAGCCACAGTGGGTTGTGAGCAACCGACAAGACATGCTGTTTCCGATATGGAAGCACACGCACGAGCTCCTACAATCGTGCCCTTTTGAAACTCCCTGATAGCCTTACTACATCGATAACTGCTACTTAACACACATAACCTTATGCAAATTAGCACTGTTCTAGCGTAGGAAGCTCTTTGGACTTTTATACTGCAAGCTATGGCATAATTATTAAGACGTGATCATACTTCAGTGATCACTGAGTGTACGTTAGTTTGCTTCTTTCGAATATAGTCGAGAGAGAGAGAGAGAATAAAATTTGAAGTTTCCTTTCATGAAAATTCCTTGCAATTTTATGAAAATTTTCCTAGTTTGTACAGAAGTAAGTTTTGTCTCAGTTTGTTTTTGAAAAGTTTGTTTCTTCTTTCTTTCAAATGTCGTTGAGAAAGGGTAGATGCAAACTTTTCATGGAAACAGTAATCAGTCCAGGAATGGATAAAGTGATAGATTTTGGAACAACTACAGGAAAAAATCAAACAATTATTGGCAGCGTGCTGGGGCCAAATATTTTTCAACGACAAAGTTCCGAATGTCTTTAGCAAGTTTTACTCTGTATATCAAGCATTTTAAGAATATAAGACAATTGTATGCCAGTGGTAGCCGGAGAGGTCATGTGTTCAACAATTTACATATATTTATAGTTCTGTTCTCTTATGGTAGATGCCTTAAAATTGTATCTTAATCCTGCTGCTTTGTTCTGAAGGGTTACGCACTTCTACATTCGGGTCAATATGGCTCAGTATTTAAAAGTAAATTAAGTTGTTTATTAATAATAAATGGAAATAATTAATAATAATTGTTGTAATTTTTATTAACTGTTTTGTAGGTACAGAACATCATTCGGTTTGTAGATATAAAGCTGTTTAATTTACTAATACTAATGAACAACCCATGTTTGTTTTGTTATTCTACTTTCATTACAAGTTTCCTTGCAAATTAAAGTTAAATGTCATGTAGACATGTATAGCGTCTTATGTAAGGCTAGTTCAACTCCGCCGTGGTACACTGTGAGGGTACAGAAACTCTGCAGAAAGGCCAGAAATGTGTGTAGTGCTGGGTTTGTGTTGTGCATATGTTGTTTAGTTGTTTCTAGCTACTTTGCTACTAGGAAGCAACAAGCACCAGGGAGTTGCGTTCTGATACCCGTTTACGCCACTAGGAGGCTGGCCAAAACGGTCGCAAACTGCAGCAAACCTCGAGTGTAACGTACTGACTGTCGAAGCCATTCAAAATGTGAGCAAATAAAATAAAATAATAAAATGATAAAAGTTCAAGTCACTGACAAAATGTAAGAAAACAATACCGAGTAACTCTACAAAGTTGAATAAAATTAATCCTACTCTAGATATCCATGATATATAATTCTCTCAGTATTTTCTCAAAAATCAGCCGATGAGGTTCTTGGTTGAAGTTTGCAACAGTTCTTGTCTTGTTTTAAATCGTTTTTCATTTACTAGATATGATACTGGTCGCCAATCATTATTACTTTAGCACAGATTTTCAAATCTGTGAAAATCTGTGCCAAAGTAATTCTGTCACTGATTTTATTAATGCTTATTAATTAATAAGGCTTTTATTAATGATTATTAATTAATTTTATTACTATTATAGTCTTCTTAATATTATTAGTAATTAATCTTATTACTGATTATTCTCGTATTAAGAGTTTATAAAAACTCTTATTGCTATTTTTTTTTTTTTTTTTTCCTGAAACGCCAGCAAAATGCGGCTACCTCTTTAACAGGATGTCCTTTAGCCCTGCCAAATGCTATAATTTTTTTTTAACCCGCACTAACATCTTTCGTCATAGGAATCCGGCTTCTTCGGTTATAGTCAGTCGGTATACCTGTAAATAGAGAAAACAGGATAAATTTATACTTTAACTTCAGTATTTTAAGCAAACAAGTATACAAGATAAACGTGTTCAAACTCGTATGCTCTAAATACATTTTTTCCTGTGCCTGTATGTTCTGTGTTGTGGTCTGAGTCCATTTTTTGTCTGTCCTTAATCAGTAGTACATCTGTTTGAAGATTATATATATAGTCAATTCAGTTTGAAATTTAAATATGTTGCTAGTATTATTACTCACTCACGTAATCAATCTCTCGCTAAATGTAAAATCACTGACGTTATGTCGTGAAGGATATTTGTTCTCTACTAAATTGTAATATTTCTGATAAAGGCAAAGGCCTGTTTACAATTGCCTTTATTGACTTCCAGAAATGCTAGATAAAAAAAAAAAAAGTCTGAACAATTATTTCTCAGAATTTGTGTGATGGGTGAGCTTGTATCCTGTTTCCTGGCACATAAATGCACAGCAAATCCAATGAGCAGCAAGTCCACCTTCTCGCGAAACCTAATGGACTGCTCCACCAACACTCTGGTTTTGCCGACTAAAGTTTGCATCGCATTGATTTATAATAAATTTCTTATTCCGTCGTTTAGTCTGTTTTTCAACTGAATAATCAGTCTCATTTTTTTGGGAGAAACTCGAAGAATATTAGTATTATAATAGCTAAATGATGCAAAGAAGCGAGGATGACTTGTTCCACCAGAATATAACTTGTAAATTATGAATGAATTTGGCAAATTGCTTAAAAAATTACAAATTTGCCATTACCAAAACTGACCAAACTGATATTTCGACAGATTCAGAAAATAAAAGAAAAAAAATAAAGTACTAATAAAAATTAAGCAACAAATAAAATACTTTAAAATAATGTTCAGGTTATCCATCTCACGTTTAGTGCTGACTGAACACCTAGAAATAACGTCAGTGGGCTTGTGTACACACACGAGAGAGAGAGAGAGAGAGAGAGAGAGAGAGAGAGAGGTGTGTACGCTTATTTAATTTCTTTAAGGTTTGTCCGACAACTAATTTTTTCTTATTGCGAAAAATTATTTAAACATTAAATTCACAATTCCGGAAGTAATCTGCTGACTTATTCAGAATTATGCAAATTTATTCCCACCATCCAGTTCGCATGAGTGGCCAGCATGCGAAATATTTTTTTTTTATTATTTATTCTATTTTAAAAAAGAAGAAAGATGCGCCATTGTCGGTTTCGTCATCATATAACCTTTCATAGAAAACTTTCATCAATAATGAAATATGAATTTATTTTATATTTAATAAATGCAGATTTACTCAGATAATTCCCTTTCTAAACTGATGCTTCCTAATTGCTTAAGACAAGAATACGAAAAATGTGAACGCTCTTTTTAAAGCTGGACAAATGGACACCTTCATTGCGAAGCAAACTAAACAGATTTCATATAAGAAATCTGCTAGAAATGGGAACTGCTTGTTTGGAAGCCCTGTTTTATTCTTGTAGAAGTTAATGAATAAAAATAGTTCTAACAGCAGAGCACAGCTTTTACTAGTAAAGTATTCTTAGTAATATGACCGTGACCAGTTAGCGAGTACACTGTACTGTATATTTTTGTTTTGCATGCTAAGCGGATTTAATTAGAAAATTAACATACAGTATTAATGAATTTTAATCTTATTTTAAAAATGAACTTAGGTAAAACTTAAAGCGTCGAGCTTATTTTTAAGAAGAGTATATTTTAGGCCGGTTTTGTAAACCGGCCTAAAATATACTCTTCTTGTAGAGACGATATATCGACCTCTCATGTTCTTATATGCTTGAGCACTACCATAAACTCATCCCTCAGTACAAATATTTTTTTTTTTATTTGTACTGAGGGATTAGATAATGTTCTGATTGTAATCTACAATTCAGACTAAACAAAACAATGCTCTAATGCAGGCTCATAGATTAAGAAGTTTCTCAATATCTTGCAAAAAATGATGAAAAAGATCTATTTGATGATAATTTTTGTTAGGAAGATTTCAAAATGTTAACGAAATGACCTCATCAGGAGAATTATGCACTCTATTGATAAATATTTAAAGAATGGAAGACACACCGCTACTTTAAATATAAGTTATGGCACTCCTGTAAAAAAAAATAAAAATAAAAAAATAAAACTATCAAGAATGCTAATCGAAGAACATGATAAATAAGCTAATGCTTATTTATCGCAGTTGTTGCTCATTGCATTTTTATATTCTTGTTAGCGATGATTAATGGCACCAGCAGCCCGACAGAGAGAGAGAAAAAATAACGCAGCGCAGTGTCTGAACTGTGAATGATTTTATGAAGTAATATTGGAAAGAAGGAAAGGTTTACTTCCTGCACTTAGCAGGAAATTTTAAAAAAAGCGAAAAAAAGAATTCGAAAGTATGCTTCATACATTGTTTTGCATTTTTTATCTATTTATTATGTGTAGGTGCCATCCTGCCAAAAAGTGGTTTCTGCGCCATATAAAAAAAATTCCAGATTCAGGTTATAAAGAATTTCGTATTGAATTACCATAGGTTCACTAATGGTACTAAAATTCGTGTAATTACCATAGAGCTCTTATATTTAGGTTGCTATCGTGATTATATAGATAGATGTTGTATGCCAGTGCCGCCCAAAATCCCGACAGTCATATTTGATTCCCGACAGCCGAAAATCCCGACATAACGATTGAAAAAAAAAAAAAAAAAAAAAAAAAAACAAGTTAGAGTCTATATCTCAGAAACTGTTTTTGCGATAAAAAATGTTTATCATCTAATGAAAACGGCCACTAAAAATATTAAAATTTTATTATATATATATAAAATGGGATATTATTTTCGGGGATATTTTTTCTTGTTATCCCTTTCAAAATATTTTCGCCTAATGTACTTGTCAAAGGTTATGGTCCATTTCCCTCAGCATGAATTGTTGAGGAGGCTTCCATCCTGCAGTGGGTTGATAATGGCTGCAGGTTTATTTATTTTTTTTTTTACTTGTCAAAGAAATTCGTGAAAGTACAGCTAATAAAAAATACCTGTATATTTTTACAGTTTTCGTTATGCTTATGATATTTATGACAAATGTTACACAGCTGCCAAAATGCATTACTCTAAATTTTCATATTCTGAAAGTATTCTTATTTCGAGTTTTTTATCTTTAGCATTTCAATGCTGTACCTATAATTATTGCTCAAACACCCTATACAAATACCAAAATTCGGCTTCAAAAATGACTAGTGAAATGCAATATAATAAAATTAAATTAATTAAGTCGTTTTTATTTGCCGATCGTATTTTAAAACTGTTTGTTTCTGTAACAGAAAAAATGATTTTCAAATTGAAAGAGGTATTCTTCGTTAAATTTTCTATTTTTTATATTCTTTCTATACAAAATTAATCTAATATGGTAAATTTTTGGAGGGGGCTTAGAGGGGAACAGGTATCCTGTGTGTTATCAGACACTCAGCCTAAAACACTGATGGATCCAATATCTCTCTATTACAGAAGATTTAGGAGAAGTCCGGTTGGCCTGCCTCCCAAAATACACTCATGCACACCTTCTCGATGGTAAGCCCTGTTACGTCACTTAGGTGGCAACGAACGTGTAGAGTGGTTCTCTTCAAGACGCCTGGTCAGCGTGAAGAGGAAAAGACCAAAACCTCCAGTAATGAGAGCACAACAATACAAATGGCCCTCAGTCCCCAGCAGCTTTCACTCTCCCTCTTACGGCAGCGAGAGGATCAGAGTGGAAGCAGAGGGTGCTAAGAATCTCTGGGTACGACAAGGCTGCCATGCACGGAAATTGAACTTGACCTGTTATAACGTACGATCACTCATCGGTGAAGACAGGATATTAGAGCTGGAAAAGGAATTAGAAAATGTGAATTGGAATATCATCGGTTTGGCTGAAACAAGAAGAAGAAATGAATCACTTATAAGTTTATCAAGTGGAAATCTGCTGTACACCAATGGAAACAGTGAAAGGAGTGAAGGTGGAGTTGGGTTTCTGGTCCATAAAGATTTTAAAAACAACATTTCGGAATTCAAAAGTACATCACCAAGGGTGTCAAGACTAATACTCAAGATTTTTAAGAGATACAAGCTAAAGATTATAATGATTTATGCACCAACATCGAGCCATGATGATGAAGAGGTTGAAGAAATGTACACTGAAATTGAGAGTCTTCTAGATGAGCAGAAAACCCACTACACTATTATTATGGGGGACTTCAATGCTAAGGTTGGAAAAAGGCAAAACAGCGCAGAAAGAGGAACTATAGGAAATTTTGGAATTGGTGAAAGAAATAAAAGAGGTGAAAGACTTGTGGAATTTGCAGAATCTCAAGGAATGTCAGTAATGAACACTTTTTTTCAAGAAAAGGGTGAACAGAAAGTGGACATGGAAGAGTCCAAATGGATTAACAACTAATGAAATCGACTTCATCCTCACTAACAGAAGATATATTGTGACTGATGTTACCGTCCTGAATAAGGTAAATGTTGGAAGTGATCACAGAATGGTAAGATGTACACTTGATATAGATGTAGGAAAGGAAAGGAAAAAACTGACTCGAGTAAATAATACAAAGGTCTTTGAGATAACAGAAGAGGAGAAAAAGCAGTATGTACTGGAACTTAAGAACAAGTTTGAGCTTCTGCAGACTGCTCAGGACCAAGATATCGACGAGGAATATTACAACTTTTTGAAAGTGATAAAGCCCAAGAAACCTATAGGGAAACAGAAATCCAAAGAAGAAAAAATTAGTCAAGAAACACTTGCCATGATGAACCAAAGACGACAAATGAAGAGCAAGAAAAACACTGACAGGGAGAAAATTGAGTATACTGAGTTATGCAAAGCCATTAGAAAGAAACTCAGAGAGGACATAAGAAGATTTAACACAAGAAAAGTAGAACAAGCATTAAGGGAAAACAAAGGATTTAAATCAGCAGCCATGAGCAGTAATACAGAAAGACACATGATACTGAAACTGAAGAATAGCGATGGTGTACTTATAAACAGCAGAGAAGGCATAATTCAAATAGCAGAAGACTACTATAGAGAATTATACAAGGAGCGAGGGAATGATACCAGCAGTGGGGAAGATGGATTGCAAAGTAGCAACACATACGACATACCCGATATTCTTCCTGATGAGGTAGAACATGCATTGAAGAAAATGAAGAATCGGAAAGCCCCGGGGAAAGATGAAGTTACTGTAGAGTTGTTAAAATTGGGAGGAAGAGACATAACACAAAAACTGGCAAGACTCTTCACAAAGTGCATTAGAAAAGGTGTGATGCCTAAGCAGTGGAATAATGCAATCATAGTTTTAATGCATAAAAAAGGAGATAAATTGGAAATTATAGACCACTTAGCTTGTTATCCCACATCTACAAGTTGTTCACAAGGGCCATTACTAACAGATTAGAAAGAATACTTGATGAGAATCAACCGAAAGAGCAAGCTGGCTTTAGGACAGGATTCTCAACTATGGATCACCTTCACGTAATATCACAGCTAATGGAAAAAGCAAATGAATATAAAACACCATTATGCCTGGCATTTGTGGATTATGAAAAGGCATTTGACTCCATACAGCATAAGGCAATGTTTCGGGCACTGGAAAGACAAGGCATAGATACTCCATATATTATGATTTTGAAGAAAATATATGAGAGTGCTACCTCCTTTATTAGACTAGACAAAGACAGTAGCAAATTTAAAATCGAGAAAGGAGTTCGACAAGGAGACACAATATCTCCGAAGCTGTTTACTGCTGCCCTTGAGGAAGCTTTCAGAAGATTAGACTGGTCGCAGAAAGGAGTCAATGTGAACGGAGAGTACCTAAACCATTTACGATTTGCAGATGACATTGTGGTCATAAGCCACGATCCCAAAGAATTAGAGGAAAATCTTAATCAGTTATGCACAGTTAGTAAGGATTTTGGACTAAAGATGAATATGGCTAAAACAAAAGTAATGATGAACAAGTATGCCACGGAAAGGGAAATAATGATTGAAGGAGCAGTAATTGAAAAGGTGGAGTCATATACTTATCTGGGACAGGTTATTAGCTGTAATAATGATAAATGGCTGGAAGTCAAGAGAAGAATAAATTTTGGATGGATAGCATTCAGGAAATATAGTCACATACTGAAGAGCAATATCCCAGTTTGTCTGAAACGAAAAATAATGAATCAATGTATACTCCCCAACATGACTTATGGAAGTGAAACTTGGGCACTCACCAAAAGAATGGAAGAGAAGCTAAGAACTACACAGCGAAGAATGGAACGAATTATATTGGGAATCAGACTGTTAGATAAGAAGAGAAACACATGGATTAGGCAGCAAACTCAAGTAAAGGACATTCTTATCAAAACTAAAGAACTAAAATGGTCTTGGGCAGGACACATAGCTCGAAGACATGATGACAGATGGACTAAGAAAATAACAGAATGGTACCCAAGAGGAGCTAGAAGAAAACCTGGAAGACAAAGGCGGAGATGGATAGATGAAATTCATGAGTTTTTGAGTAGTAAATGGATGGCCAGTGCTCAAAACAGAAGGAACTGGAAAGTTGCTAGAGAGGCCTTCATCCTGCAGTGGATTGAAAATGGCTGATGATGATGATATTAATATATTTTTACAATATAGTAGATACTGTCGGGATTTTGGGCCAGACCCATTGTAGGCTGCTCTCGTGAAATTAAAGAACTTATTTCAAAAGCGAAGCCTACAATACCAGGACCATTAGGATTTTATCTTCTCACTGTGTAAGCCCAGGAGCTTGCAGCAGCATCATTGATAGATAGCAACGATTATATAGGTAGATATTATAGACCGTCCTCATAGAAATAAAGAATTGCTAACAGGAGTAACAGGATCTTCTCACTGTTTAAGTCCATGAAATATTTGCATAATAACTGCACCAGTTACCTTTCCAAATTGTTCGAATTTTGCCTCCAGCTTTCATCATGAATATCTATCCCATCTTCTCCACATGGATCTTTTATGAGAAGCTACCTTCGTGAGCCTGTTTGTTAGCATAGAATTTGAAATTCCAACACTTAGTAACGCAAAGAGCCAATATGTAAATTCGGGACATCAGAAGGCAACAGCCTGCGGATGTGTTCCTATTCACGGTTTCAGGAATCAGCAGCAGAACGAGATCTTTTGAGTAGCTTTGATCGCTACTGAAAACAGCAGCGATCCAAGAACCAGTAGCAAAAGTAACTACTATTTAGTCTTAGAAGATTGTTGTACAAGGAGGTGCTTTTTATAGATTTAGGAAAGTAGGAACGAGCAGAACATGGAGCTGCTCTACAGTATTAGTTTAGAATAAATGAAAGAGCAGAGAATTGCTTTATTGTACAAGGAGTTTCATTACTATACCTGTTACCTATCACATCAGGTCCCCGCGAATTATCCTTTCTGTCCATGTGTAATATGCCCTATAAATTGCTTGTGTTCTCTGGGTTCGATTTGTCTCTTTCTGCTGGACGAAAAACCCAAGTTTCTTGGGGGGGGGGGGGGCACCTTGCTATCCATCTCTGAGACTAGCTAAGCCATAGAGTGAAAAAAAAGCCGTAAAATTTCTTCGCATCATGACTGGATTTAGCCGGGTCTTCTCTACCCGGTTTAGGGAGGATAGTGATTTTACCAATGTGCTACCCGTGCAAGACCTCCTTGACTTTATAGGAACTAGCAGCTTTTGTTGCTAGTTCCTTCTGAGCGAGCAGCTGCTCTGAAGACTATCATGAGATGCGGCTCTGAGTGCATCTGATGAGAGTCTACAGAGCAGCTTCGCTGTTGTAACCTCAGATTTCCTGGGATGGCCAATCCTAGGCAATAAAAGAACCAAAGGAAATAGCTTTGAAAGATGGCAGAAGGCTGCGAGACGATTCTAGTTGGTAAACAGCAGAACTCTTTTGGCTTTTCAGGACTTTGAAACTGCTATATTTCGTTAGCGAAAGACACTTCTGTATCTGGAACCCTTGGATAGGTAATTTCGTAATGCGATATGGTGTACTGCTATATTGGATAGAATTCTATGTGATCGTTCTGAATTGACGCGAGGAACTTTAATAGGATTTTTTTCACTCCTTCGCTGAGTTAGTCATCTCAGGCGTAGATAGCGAGGTTTTTCCCAAGAAACTGGAGTTTTTTGTCCAGCAAAGCAGACAAATCGACCATAGAACATACGCAATGATGTACAGACATAATACACAATGCACGGCAGAAGAATTTAATTATTCAGATGGCCTAAATATAATAGTAGTTAGTTTGATCGTTCTGAATATACCATCACTAAAGGTGATAGTAGACCCAGGCCCGGCTCCTCGTGCCTAGGGGCGGGCACGGAGCAACGGCTGCCCTGGTGATGGCTGCTCCTTGGTGGCGAGATGGCCTGATACAAGCGACACACCATACACTAATAATAACACATAAAGCTCTGAAGAGTTTCTGCATCAACACAGATGTGCAAGGTGGAGATGGACCTATGCCAAGGAGACACCCTCGATACAGGGTGTCTCCTTGGCATAGGTCACCCACGCCATTTACGTTCTTGGACTTCTTCCTTAATGAAGAAAGGAATGTCTTCGAGAAGTTGTGTTTATTTTTCTGTATATAAATCTTGTATATACTCTAAATTAATGTATATACCGGTGTATTTTGAGAATGTACATAAAATTGTGTGTGTAAATGAAAATGGAAAATGATCGTTCTGTGAATGGCTTTGCTTTGGCGGAGGTATGAATTCAGTGCAACTCCAGCTCCTTGTGCTGCTAGCTTTCCTGAACGGATTTCTTGTACGATAGACTCTGAGCAGACGTCGCTCTTTGCGATGAGCCGAAACCTGAGTATGGGCTTTGTCTAATATCAAATTATATTTATTTTTGTGTAATTTAATTATTTTAATTTTTTTCATTTGTATCTGTTTTCGTCGTAGCAGTCTGTCCCCTTCCTGTAGTCGGGCGAACAGGAGAGGATGTATATTGGAATATTGCTAAATTATCTGTAAATGACGGTGGCGTTGCCGTAGATTGGCTAGGACCGACTCAATTAGTAAATGTAAAAGAGACACAATCCATATAAATTTCTGGTTAACTCAATTTCGACTGTCAACTGTATACTGTACTATGTATGCCCTATTGGCTTATTTCTGTGTAGTGCTTGGAGTGTAACCGGAAGTGTATTGCTAAAAAAATATAGTACCGGAACGCTCGTTCTCCAGAAGACTATATGATAACGCTACAACCGACTGTACAGTAACTGAATCAAACTTCAGACTCACGGTTCATAGAACAATCAGTTCTAGCGTTCAGCTAATGGCGAATCAAAATGCAGCGTTGGCACACATTACAGTAAATCTCATTCGTTGGATCTCTTTATCTAACACATTGTACTTTAGTAAGAAACGTTCAAGTTTCATTGCGAAATTTATATATATTTTTTTAAAATAAATTTTTAAAAAATCTATTAATTTTAAAGATAATATACACTGTTAATATATGTATTTAGTAGCAATGGCTAAAATAGATATTTCTTTCTCCCATTGTTTCATAATATTAGGTGTATAAATTTAATGATTTCTATTATGAAAAATTTAGGAAAAAGTACCGGAACATCGTTCCGGTACATTCCGGCCCGAATACACAACTGAGTGTAACATAGTGCAAAGGTTTTTAGTGGTTATTATTATTAAACTTTCATTTAATTTGTTATGGTTACATGTGTTTTGGTATTACTTTATGGAGAGGCTACTCTACTTCTCGTAGTCTGAGGCAGGCAGGGTGAATCCCTGCTCGGCTAATTGACTGAGACGCGGCAGAGAGAAATCTTGATCCTAGTATTTCCGTGCCCTTCAGGTTGAATACCCCTGGCACTGCATTCCGTTTAACTTGAGGAGCGGAATATTTTAATTACCAAAAGATAGATTTCTTTGGTTAATTTTTAAAATCTGTTTAAGATTGAGTTTGGGATCGAAGACTCCTTGCTCTTCCATACTAACAGATTGGAAATTTGTATATAGCTTGGTGACCAGATAAATGCGCAAATGAAAAAAGCCCACACGAAAATTTCGCATAGAAAAAGCTCCACTGTCATAAATGCTCACATGAAAAATACCCACAAGGAAAATACTCACACGAAAGAATGCTCACATAATTTTTATTTTACAAACAACAAATTATTTCAAAATGCAGCAAAATGTTGAATTTGTATATTTTATTTCTACTTCTATACGATGTATTTTAATATAAATTTTGATATAAAAGTTTTGATTTTAATATAAAGTACTTGGATGTAAATGTTTGTAAGGGAAATTACAGGAAATAAAATGCTCTGATTTTATTGCAACTAAAGCGTTTTATTTTATTTATAAAAAATTATTTTTTCTCTATCTTACAAAGTGAACAGTCAACACCTTTTGGTTTTTTATCAACAAACAACTAATTCAGACATATTTCAGTGATTTATTTATTTGTCAAGGATTTCCATAGAATTTTCATAACTGTAAGTTAGCCAATCTCTGCAAGTATTTCAATTTGTCCTCTACCTGCTCATATTCCTGAACAAAAGTGGCAACCAAGTCATGCAGTGCATCATATCTTCTCTTTTTCACCTCTAGACGAACCTGCCTGTGCATTAGCCAGTGTCAATCTATGGCAAGCCAGGTCCCTCTTCAGTCCATTAAACAAACACACGCTGGGATGACTGCAGTGGAACAGAGAATTAAGTGCATTGTAAAATCCCTCACAGCAATTTGTAGTTCAGGCGACCGTTCAAGAGCTGCATCATGATGATTTCATATTCTTATTGGAAACTGAGGATCGCTACCTGCTGCATCCTGAATGTATGTGGAAAAGAAGTACGTGAGCACCTCATTATAGCGCTCTTCGTCTGGAAATGTGGCGACAAGCTCATCAAAGACACTCCTCAGATCATGGACTAGGACAAAGGTTAATGCAGCAAGAGACTTCAGCTTGAATTTTATATATATATCAGTTTCAAATTCAGTCCTCAAGCCAACATCGCTGAGTTTCCTGTTGAGACTCTGACACATATGGAAATAGCACCCTTTGACCTCAGCGTATGAAAAGGCAATCCTCACTGCATTCATGCAAGCCTTCTCAAAATCCACTAAAACCTTTTGAGGCACCAGATCTGGAACCAACAGCTTCATGATTTCAAACATTTTATTATAAGCATCCAAGTTTTTTTTTTTTTTTTTTCTGTAACAAAATATAAATACATGTCAGATATGAGTTACCCACCTTGGAATGCCACATATACAGTTGGTAAAACATGTTTGGAACTTTATCAAAGGTTCCATTTCCAAAAGTTGTATCTTTGTTGAACTCAACCAAGAGTTCTTTATCATCTAAAACCAGAATTCTGTCTGGATCATCCACACCTGAATCATGAAGTATCAGTTGACGGTACTTTTCAGGAATGTCAAATTTTATTGTTGTTGGATTAGGCAAATGACCATCTTTTCTGTGATTGAGAAGATTTCTCGCAAGGAATGATTGGCCATATAGGCCAGTTCATCGTTACTCAACTCTGATAACACATTCTCCATCACATTGCGAGGAGTAGAGCTAGCTAATCTCATGTATTGCCTCATTTTGCTTCTGGCAACGTTGGCTTCTGCTTTTTGAGGAGAGCAATCATGACAAATTTCAGTTGGTTGTTGTACTACGTTGCCATATTTTGTCTTCATAACTGAACGACAATTGAAGGTGCAGCAGGTAGAGATCCCCAGTTTCTAATAAAATATGGAATTATCATGATGCAGCTCTTGAACGGTCGCCTAAAACTACAAACTGCTGTGAGGGATTTCAAAATGTACTTGATTCCCTATTCCACTGCAGTCATCCCAGCATGTGTTTTTTTTTTTTTGTTTAATGGACTGAAGAGGGACCTGGCTTGCCACAGATTGACACTGGCTAATCAAAGGCAGGTCCTTCTAGAGGTGAAAAAGAGAAGATATGATGCACTGCATGACTTGGTTGCCACTTTTGTTCAGGAATATGAGCAGGTAGAAGACAAACTGAAATACTTGCCGAGATTGGCTAATTTACATTAATGAAAATTCCATTCAAATCTTTGACAAATAAATAAATCACTGAAATATGTCTGAATTAGTTGTTTGTTGATATAAAAAAAAAAAAAAAGTGTTGACTGTTCACTATGTAAGACAGAGAAAAAATTATTTATTTTTATAAATAAAATAAAAGGCATTAGTTGCAATAAAACCAGAGCATTTTATTTCCTGTAATTTCGCTTACAAACATTTACAATATTATTATTATCAGTTTATTAACACTAGGTTCACTCCCTGTATAGTTAGTGGGCTAGGAGGGTGTACAGAAATTTTGAAATATACATTATACACTTTTATACAAATTTTTAGATCTTTACAATATAATTATTGTAAAGTAATGATTATGAAATATATATATATATATATATATATATATATATATATATATATATATATATACATTTACTTAATTATATTCACTTTGAAATAACATAGTTCTTAATAATTGAAGAGTTAAATACACAGGTTGACTTCTTTATCAGCAACCAACATAACAGATTTATTTATTTTCATTTTATTATTGTATTTAATTGTTCATATCATACAAATTTCTGATAAAAACTGCTCAATTTTCAATTTTCTGGTGATTTAGTCCAGACTGGCCTGTAATTTGGCTTCTGTAGGTTTTATTGACTTGAAACTTTACCGGATCAATGGAGAAGGTGTTGAAGTTTTCAATGGTGTTACATGGGAACATTCCCTTTAGGGAGTCCAAGTTTGATAGCTTCATCCTAAGTGGGGGATGGCTCCTATTTCTTCCTCTTGTTAGTGCCATGATATCTTCTGTTGATGGGGCATTAATCTGCGAGTTAGCAGCTTGGTGAGTGTTGACAGATTTTTTTTTTTTTTTTTTTTAGGATAGTGAGCTTCCAGGAGGTCATACCTAGGTTTACTAGGAGAATGGATTTCGAGATGGTGAACGGGTTCCCCCCCAGAAGGTTCAGCCACCGCAGAATCTAATATTCCATTAACAGAAATTTGTTACATTGAGAGGTAGATGCAGAGGACCAGATTTCTAAGGCATATAGTGGCATAGGTGTGACACTTCTATTAATGTATTGTCCGATCAGTTTGGTGTTGTGACAGCCTGCGAGCTCCTGGCGGATAGCCCAGAAAGCAGCATAGGTCTTCTTCTTTGCCTTTAGGAAGTGTTCCTTGAAATTTAAGTCTTCATCCCACGTTAGTCCAAGGTCAGTATGAGATGAAACTTTGGGGACTGTCTCACCATTAACTGTAACTCGAATGCCATTCTTGACCTTCCTCTTCGTGATTGTCATGTGGGCTGATTTGGCATTATTGAGTTGCAGTTCAGCTCGCTGTAAAAAGTCAATTAACTGTTGAATTTGCTTGGAGGTTTCATTATTAATTTCTTGTATCTGTTAGGGGTCTTTTGAATTGATAAATAATTTTAGATCATCAGTGAAGGAGCTAAAATTTGTATTTTTATCGAGGAATGGTTCAAGTAGGATTTCAAAGAGGGTTGTCGACATCACCTCACCTTGAGGTACACCCCTCGTTGCATAGGTTGTTTTCTGGTGAGTTCCATTGGCTATAATTAAGTGTCTCCGCTGTAGTAAGGACTTCAGAATGCTTACAATTTGATTAAATACGTCGAAATATTCTATTAAGATGCCTATAAGAGTAGGAATGGAGACAGTATCAAAGAAGATTATGTCCAGTTGGGCTCTGTCATTCAAGGCTTTTTGTACTCTGAAGAGGGTATCAAGGAGATTTAGAGGTCGTGGACCTATAGTGCAGGACTGTGTGGAGGTAGGGTGGTCAGTGAGCAAAACAGTGTTGATTAATCACTGGGTATATGAGTTTTTCAAATATCTTTAATAATGTGAATCCTATGGAGATTGGACGGAAGTCCTTAGGAGTCTTGGGGTTTTCAATTTTAGGTTTGACATAATAAGATTTCCTGATTTACGGTATGGTGCCTGTCTTTGGAATCTTCTGGAAGATGTTTAAGAGAAGATCCGCAATGTACACAGAGCACACCTTAATTATAAACAGTGGTATACCGTCAGGACCTTTAGTAGCTTTATTAGGCAGGCTTTATTAGAGGCCGCCGTAGCCTAGTGGTCAGGCGCGCGGGTGCATAAGTACACGTGCCTTGAATGACCGGGGTTCAAGCCCGTGACTGCTGAATACGGTGCTGTTTCTTGTATTATGTGTATCTTGTAAACTCCCCTGACCATTTGGTCGTCCCAGAGTATAAACAGAAAATTTATTTATTTATTTATTTATTTATCACGTCAATGAGCTGCTGCTTAGTGATAATAACATCATCCATAGCAGAAAGAGTTTTCTGGTTTACACTAGATAGGGTTGAAACTTCAGAGTCGCATCTTGATGATCGAAATATATGCGAGTCCACTCCTCAAATAGCTTTTCATCCATGTTGAGATGGTTGTTGCAATTTGGGAAAATTCTCCGGGATTTTGTAATTTGTGATAATATGTACTGTTGATGTGCTCCTCTTTTGAAGCGAAGGAAACGAGCTCTCTCTCTCTCTCTCTTAAAGATTTCGTGGTCTGTACTGCTACTCGATTTTAACCATTTTCTATATGCGCTTTGCTTACGTCTAAAGGCAATTTTCATATCTGGATGGAACTACCGCTGGGTTCTCTCAGTAATTCTGACTTGTTTAGACGCTCTGATCGTGGCGATATGTCTCAACTGCTCAGCTAGGGTCTGGATTGCCTCTTCAACAGATACTGAAGATAAATTATCCCAATAAATGGTGGATAGATGGTTGATAACTATTTCGGGTTTCAGGAATTTTGGAGAAAAGATCAGAGTGAGTATCCGAATAGTAATTTCTAATTTTCTTTCCCGATAACGTTGGTATGGAGAAGGTACAGGTGATAGGTGAGTGATCTGATGAGAATGAGAAAGGGTTGGGTATGCCTCCGTAGCCGAGTGGGCAGGAGCGGGAGTGCAGTAGCACACGCTCTTTGAGTAGACCGGGGTTCAAGTCCCTGACTGCTGAATACGGTCGATCTGCCAACCCGCACTGGACCAGCGTGGCAGATTATGGTCCATTTCCCTCAGCATGAATTGTTGAGGAGGCTTCCACCCTGCAGTAGGTTGATAATGGCTGCACTTTACTTTACTTTACTTTATGCTATTATAGTTGGGGAACACTAGGTCTAAAGTTTGACCTTCTCTCGTTGGCGGTGTAATATGTCTCCTAAGGTCTAAAGAGTTTAAGGTTAATGTTAAGTCTTGTAGAGCTTTACATATCTTGGGACTGGCATATTGAAGTCTCCACCTACAACAGTTTGTTGAGTAGGGGCTAAGCTTGTGATTAACCAGATCTGGAGTTCAATTCATGTAACTTCGGAATGGTCAGGAGGGAGGTAAACCAAACAGAGTTGTATTTTTTTTTATTTGTCGGTTCGCCAGTGTTACACACAAAGCTTCAAAGTTGTTAGACTGACTTAGTTTAAGTCTTATCGCCTGCCACTAGATTGGGAAGAATATTTGGACGCCCCCTCCTCTTCCCATACCTCTACTGTTTCCGATACCGTTGTAAGGGGGTGTTTTAAGAAGTATATCAATTTGTCGCTCATTTGTCAGCCAGGTCTCCGTAAAACAGATGAGATCAGTTTCTCTGAGAGATAAGAATGTTTGGAGGAAGTGGAGCTTATTAAACTCCTGACATTTTGTAGGAAATATCTCAATTGCATAGTTTTTGATTCAGTCTCCAAACTAGCCATTAGTTGCTACGTTGGATTAGATTGTGAGTTTTATCTGTGCACCTTCACGGGGCTTCTTTCTTTAAAAGGCTTAACCAGTGTTCCTGGAGGCCAGTTCTTGTGGTTCATGACAGTATTAGTCTCGTTAAATGTGCATATTGCTAGGAAGGAGGCATAGCATGGGTGTTTTGGTTCTTAATTTTTTTTTCGTCCACTTCTAACCCATATTCCATCAAAAAGAGACTTTTAATATTCTCTGTTCTTGTCTCAGGGCCCAGTCTGGATATGATCGTTTCTCTAGTGCGAACAGCTGATATATGGTATATGTCCGCCAGTCTTCTTGCCTGAGTAATCAATGGGAAGTTCGTATCAACTGATACATTAGTAGTTCGCTAAGAGAGACTAGGTTTAGATGGGACATGCTTACATTTTTTACTTTGGTTTTCAACTAGAGGAATTGGACTGTCTCCGTAAATGTGGGATACTCAATTAAAGTCGAATCAGTTATGCATGTTTTAGGACGTACAGAGGTCTGGGTGGGGACTATGATTCCTCTTGTACATAATGCTTCAGTCACTGCTGGGGAACCTGGTGAACCACGTCTTTGCGGATATGGCAGCCTAGTGGAGTAGAAATTTTGTTTAGCGAGTTGTTGTTGGCATTTGTTGTTTTTTTTTCTGAAGTTCGGCACATTCGTTTGCATTCTCTCCTTCGTTCACATGGAGTGGAAACTCAGTGGTAGCAAGTATACTGTCCAGTGTGGGCTCTTGAGGTTCGTTGGGGTAAGGATGGTTTGATATTGGTTCTATTAGTGAATGTTGACTTGTTGGAATTCCCATTTCACTAACAAATTGTTTGAAGTCATGCAGTTGTTTGAAGTTTCTACGTCATTTAGTTTGCCTAATATTACTTGGTTTTGGAACCTTAAATGTTGGTTTTCTCTAGTTAGATTACTAAGGTTGGTTTGCAGTGGTAACATCAACTCCCTAAGTACCCGTTCCGACCGGCTAAGTTGCCCTGAGAGTTGTGCTAGGTGGTCAGGACATAGGCAGTTATGTATAGAGGTAGGGTGTTCTTTTCTGGAAGAAGTATTGTGTAGTCGATCATTAACCTTTGATAGATTCACGTGTCCTTTCTCATTTTCGTGGTGATGCTGGCTCTCTCTTTATGACCGTTCATTGGTCTCAACCATTTGGATGAGGTGCTTGGGATTTGCCAATCGCTTCTGTTCAAGGTTGTGGTTTGACTTATATAAGTCAAAGAGGTCTGTTATCATATGTTTGACGGTTTCATTTTGTTCTCGCATAGAGAAAACTTCATCCCTGAGATCTTCAGTTTGCGCCCCTAGACGTTTTATCAGGAAGGTTACATGCCCAATACTTTGTGGGGGTGGGTGGATTATTATTGTTTTTCTTGGTTGCCCTAATTTTCTTTATATTTTAATTATTATAATTTATCCCCTTTTTATATGTATATCCCCGTAGTCCAATCCTCCCACTTAGCATCTGACTTGTTTGTTCTCAGAAGATTACCAGACCCAAAGGGGACCCCAATTATTTTAGGTATTTTTCTACCGGATTGGCTGAGTTTCGGAATGACAGACTCCAACACATGAATGTAAAGTAAAACAATGTTTATTAACTTATCATACAGAGACTGGCAATAGTATTTAGTCAAACTATATTTGGCTGGTGACTTGTTATTTCATTAACCTTTATATGTGTAAATATCTTGTTCAAACTCAATTGTTTCATCATCAGATATTCTACTCTAATACACATTATTATTCATTACATTATGACATGGTGTCTCTTCATGTTCTTTACAGGGACTTCAATAGGTCGTGTCATACACTTTACATAGATTCTTCCCACTCTTCTTCTGAACAGTCTGTATAATAAACCAACAACTACCCGCCAATGAACTGGCTCACAAAAACCTTCAGAGTTCGTGTCTCAATTTGTAAAAAAAATTGCATTTATTCAATCAGACACCCTTTCTGCAATCAGGTCAACAGGAAATATTAATCAATTCAATTTAACATTACCCTTCAGAACAGTTAATCCTCTATACCTTTATATATCACTTATTAATGAGCCCCTACTCAAATCAGAAATACTCTCCACAAATCAACTCATAATAAATTGAAATTTCAACCTTCAATTTCATACATATTATAAAAACCTTTCCCAACCTTAAACAATTCTCAGTTATCTATTATACCCTCTCCTTCCAGCAAGCATTTATATGAGGAGCTTCACTTCAAATTATAGGCTGCGTCCGTCTTAAATACATTACCCGTTTATTCATATATTCATTACTTAAATATACACATTTTTCTCCTAAAGTCCTCTCCTTAATAAATTAAGTACACCTATTTCGGTAAACTCTCTAGCACTTACGTGTTTGGCCTGGAACTTTCCTCACTGCTCGGCTTCCTTTCATATCGGTCATTCAGGTACTGGAATGCGGGGGCGCTCATTTGGGGATCTCGGTGATCATGGTGTTTCCCTACCGGGTACTGCACGGCTGGAATCAATCAGTGTCGCGTACCCTTTACCGGTCAGCATTTTTTCTTCCGTGGATAGAGGGGTTTTCGAGTAGGTCAATGGTTCGACCACTCATTCGACTGGCTTTGCCTATATGATTCTCAGGGCGTGATTCTACCTTCTTCCTCACTACGGCTTCCATGTTTACAGGTGAACATTCCTACGGGCTGTCGGGATATGCAGAATTTCTATCACTGCTTCCATCTATCTCAGGTCTGCAGCTATCACCCAAATTAGACTACTGCTCTGCTTAGTATCTAGGAACCTCGAACATACGAGAACAATCTAGAAAGAGAGGCGGAAGTTCCGGTCAGCTGAGAAGCGTCACAGCTCCTCCCGTGACCTCACGCGCGCACACCTGGTGACGTCGCCCACCTCTAATGGCGTTTCACCGTGAAATTTTTAAAAGGGCCAGCTTAAGCACTCTTGGCCCTTACTATGGTGCATCTGCCTCTGTCTTAATGGGGATTTGTCATGGTATATTACTTTCACTGACTCGTCAAAGAACTTCTATACAAACAAGCTACTACTAAACAGAGAGTGACTGGAAGGTATTTTTGAATTCCAGTGCTTCTTAATCCATGTTGTTTGTACCAGAAAACCACTATTCGTATTACAGTTAAATTCACATAATATTTAACAAATTTCATTAATTAATGTAAGGACGGGTCCTTACAACTTTCAGGGAAGGGACATGTTTCTTCCAGCGGTCGACCTTCAAAGTTTGGAAGGGCTAAACATAAAGTGTCAAGTTCTGAACTATGCTCAGTTCCGGCTTGATTTCGTGGTTCTAGATGCCTTATTTCATTCACAATTTGATCTGATTTTTTGTCATCTGCTTGTCGATGGTCAGATTTTTTGTTGGTTCCTAGGGAAGCTTCCACAACCGAGTTGAGTGTTTCACTTGGGACATCTAGACTCGCGCTGTTGTTTATTTGGGACTGGCATATTGAATGTTGAAATTCATTTAGGTTTACAATACTCATTTCACTGTTAGGATCAGCATCAGCCAGGTTTTCATTATGACGGCTGGCATATACAATACTATCACTAATATTCCGTCGTCTACACTTGGAGTTGCGTTCTGGAGACAACTGGCTTAATGTGGGTTGTAAGATTGCCATTAGCAATAACAACATAAATCTTATTTACGGGACATTGTATTCCGGTATTAAAATTCACTGCAGAATTTAGTGTAGAAATGGCAGGTGAACTGTGTTCGCCAGCTGTTTTTCCGTTTTCCTGGGTGTTTTCTCCAGTATCAGACCGTCTGTTTTCTGACCAATTAGTACGTCTGCATGCATAGAATCTTCACTGATGGTTGGCTTCTCACATGGAGTTTCATATTCAGTTTTATATCAAAAGTTATATTAAAACACATTGTATAGAAGTAGAAATAAAATATATAAATTCATTCAACAGTTTGTTGCGTTTTGAAATATGAAATAATTTGTTTTTTGTAAACTAAAAATAATGTGAGCATTTTTTCCGTGTGGGTATTTTTCTTGTGAGGTTTTTTTCTGTGCGGAATTTTCGTATGGGCTTTTGTCAGGGAACAATATAGCTTACCAGTTATCATTGTTGATACTTAGTTTTTATTTTGATTAACAATGTCCTCAAATGAAATGGATCCTTTAGCAGAGGAATTGTTAACAACGACCTCCTCGGAAGAGACGAGAGAGAGAGAGAGAGAGAGAGAGAGAGAACTGACAGAAATAGAGATATTCTAGGGGTAAACTATACCAAAAACACCTGTGAAAGTGAAATCGTCGTCACTCCCCAGTCTCAGTCATGGAACTCAAGAAAAAGGTTCCAAAAAAGAAAAATTAAAAAAGTGAAAGAAGGAATAAAGGATACAGATTCCGATACAAGAGTGCGGAAAAGGAAGAAATAAGAAAAGGAGAAGAAAATACGACAGCCTTGATGATAACTCTAAACATGAAGGATTAGAATTTATTAAAGAAATTAGGAACAGGATAAAATCTTATGTGAAATGCCCACAGCAAAATACCAACTGCATCTATACGAATAATACTTGACATGTGAGATAATTTAGAGACCAAGGCCCATGATGTTTTTATAGAAATGTATTATTAAAGGATAGACTCAAAAAGAAGAAATGGAAGGCAGTTCCAGAGACATTCTTCCGCAATAAAGAAAACGGTAGTGCAGGACAATAAATTTTCACAAGTGATGATCTTTAAGGCAAGCTAATGATAAATATAAGTCAAGTGAAGAAGTCATGACTGAAATTCTCAAAGAGATAAGACCGATATTAGCTACAGTAAAAGTCAAGGATATAAAGCCAATAAGGGACTGAGGAGTGATTGTCGAGACTGCGACCGACGACGATATCACCAAACTAAAAGGGTGTTCAAAACTACAGGAAATAGGACTTGTGTATTCTGTTCCAAAACCGATAATACCAAGAATTGTGCTCTTCGACGTAGAAAAAGAGATGTGCAAAGAAGAGATGGCAAAGGGAATTTAAAGAACTTTGATATGCGTGAGAATGATATGATTGTAATAATGACCTAGAGTTTCTAATTGTAAATAAATCTAGGAGTACTCAAATGGAAAATTGGTCATTCGGGCAGCTTCAAAATTGTGGCAAATTATAATGAATAAGAAGCATTTGCTGATAGGTTGGTCGTCCTGCCGATATAAGGAAATACAAATATACAGTAACCAAATGTTACAAATGTTTGATGTACGGACACGTAGTTAAATACTGCTGTACTGCAAAACTTTCCTAGTACCCTTTGTATATACAGTAACCAATGTTACAAATGTTTGATGTACGGACACGTAGTTAAATACTGTAGAAAGGAGATGATGTGTGTGCACTGTGGGGAAAATGGGGAATGTTTTTAAGGATTGTACAGAAAGAAATAAACAACCAGTTTGCGGAAATTGTAAAAGAAATAATATAGAGGCAACTCGTGTGGCAGTGGATAGGTGATATCCTAGATATAAAAAGGCTTCAGAGCTTTATAAAAAGAAAAATTATGGCTAAAGGACTTAAGGTTCTACAGCTAAATGCTCAGAGAGCTAAAAGGGTTGCCTCTGAAGTTAACTGTCTCATGGAGAAAGATGATATCGCTGTGGCTCTCTTGCAGGGGCCATGGTATTATAGTAAGAGCGAAAGATGCGGTTGTGACTGAAGTCTTGCTTTTGTCAGCCAATAATGGAACCTTTTGCGAAATAATTGGAGTCATTGGAAGAGTTTACCTAATAATGCTGTTTATCAGCATGCAGAATCTATTGAACCATATGTGGAGTACCTAGAAAAGGTACATGGCATGTTGGGCTTCTGAGAGGAGGTCGTGGCTTTTGACTCGAACTCCACAATTATGGCGCAGTAGTCGTTCTGATTACAAAGGACATGCTCTGGAGGAATTGATTGCTGCCTCTGGCATGGAAGTGGTTAACGTGGAAGGACAGCCTCCTACTACTACTGTCCATGGGAAATCCTATATGGAATTTACTATGGTTGCAAACGTTATAAGAAGCAAAATTAAAAATTGGAAGGTAATAGAGTCCCATACCAATAGTGATCACAATTCTATCCTTTTTACAGTAAGGGCAGAAGATGAAATTCAAAGCACAAATGATATTGATAGATTTTTAACTAAAAGCGCTATTTGGTCCAGACTTAATACCATGTATTTAAGTTTAGTGAATAGTATAGACTTGCAAGGACTCTCACCTATTCAGCATGTTGATGAGGTGAAAAGAATCTTGGATCAATCATGCAATGTTAGCATGAGGAAAAGGAAATTTGCAAATAGGCCTGTTTTTTGGTGGTCTGACCATTTGACTCAATTAAGAAAGCAATCAATGAAATTGAGGAGAATAGGTCAGAATCATAGACGTCTAGGTAATTTAGATATACAGGCAACCCTGTATAACACGGTATGTTTTAGCTTTTGTGTGGAGAAAAATCTGCTAGTACGTTGGATGTAATTTTTAAACATTTGCATTCTTTTTTTGTGAATCCCCGCTGTTAACTAACTAGTCGTTAAAAATAATAATAAATAAATAAATAAAATAATAAATTTATTGGAAAATCCACGTATTTTATTTCGTTAGGAAATCCCCGTGTTACGTTCTGTGCTATTGAACTTACGCTTGTTTGCGACCATAAAAATTTGTGACTTCGAAGCGTGCAGTTCGTAACTTTTAAGGTTATTTTGGTTTTTATTTGATCGTTTATAAATTTTTCTGGGTGTGTATTATTAACTTTGTTCTTAAGAAGCGTATTGGAATAATTTCTTTATAGATTCAATTCCAACCCTAAATTATGCCTAAAGAAATTAGGCATAATTTGGGTAACTGCCGATTTATTTAAAGAAGGGATTCTAAACTGTTTTGTGCCACCTGTGGAAACACATTTAAAGCGTAAAAATGTAGATTTCAAAATTTTATTTTTATTGGATAACGCGCCAGGCCATCCAAAAGATTTAAGTCATCCAAAATGTTGAAGTAATGCTTCCACCACCTAATACAACTTCTTTAATTCAGCCATTAGATCATGGCATTATATCTACCTTTAAAACCAATTACATCAGAAAATCGTTACAATGGATTTTGGAAAAACATTTATTCCAAATCTATTAAAGTAATGAAGGTGTGCAATCATTTTTCAATTGTGGACTGTATCGAAATCATTTTTATCGCTCAAAGAAGTAAAAGCGTCAACACGTGCGTGTTGGAAAAATGAATGGCCAGAGTCAGTTCATTCAGGAAATATGGTCCAACCGGCAGAAAACAGAATCGGTGCAAAGTAGAACTTGCTAAGTCCTAGGAGGGGAAGGTTTTGATGGTATGACTACTACAAACTTCCTGAGTTACTGGTAGAAAAGAGGCTGGCAAAGCGGATTTGGTGGAAATGGCGTCGGAAGTAAACCAAATCAATTAAGTGGATAATAGCGCAGATGAAAATTCTGAAGTTCCAAATTTTACACTAAAAAGCATACTGGAAAACATATATTTAGCCGAGCAATTAGAATATTATTATTATTTTTTTAATGCAGATCCTTCGACTGGAAGGAATACAAAGTTCAAAAGGGAACTTCAAAAATGCTTAGCTCCATACCCTGCAATTTATAAAGAGCTATCAAATTAAAAATAAACAATCCCAGATTACTGATATTTTAAAGAGAGCAGAAGATACACGAAATCTAGATGTTTCAGAAGGTGAAGATATTCTGCAACCAAGAAAACGTTCTCTTTTGATTGTGCTTAGCAGCAATAAAGAGGAAAAAAATTAAATGAACGTACATTAACTGACATATTATTTATCACAGTTTGTAAGACGTTTGTTCAGTTATTACTATTTTTAATAATTTTTTTCCGATAGTTATAACATTTTTAAATAATTTTAATAAAAAGTTTTTATTTTAATAATTTTAATAAAAAGTTTCCGATAGTTATAAAAAATTATGTATTTTTGTTAGCTTTTGGAACGTAATCCCCCTTTTTGTGTTGGTTCTTAGTCCGATATAACACGGTTTCGCACTATACGAAGTTTTATAGGAACCTGACTACCGTGTTATAGGAGGGTTACCTGTATTACATTATTATATGGAAAGGTATAAATTATGTCGAAGAGGGTATGTAAAAGCTGTTAACACTGCTAAGATAAATAGTAGGAGAAAATTCGTGGAAGAGCACGGCGGTATGTAAAAGCTGTTAACACTGCTAAGATAAATAGTAGGAGAAAATTCGTGGAAGAGCACGGATACTGAGATCCATGGGGTCTCGGTATCCTTGGTTTTAAGATAATAACTGATAAGAGAATATTTCCGGATATAACCAGCACTACAAGGAATGATATTGAGCAAACCTTAACTTGGGCTGGCTCCATGAACAAGATTCCAGACAGCCTCTCTCCACAGGAAGAAATGGACATGGAGACTCTACATCAAAGACAAATTGTTTCCAAGAATTTAGAATATAAAGCAAATGAACCGGGCGAAGGATGACAAGTCACCGGGCCGGGAGAAAATAGAAGTAATTGATATGAAATGAACATATTTACTAACTCAAGAGCTGTATTTAAGTATGTATAATAAGTGCTTAAAAGATGGTATTTTCCCACTGAGTTGGAAGGAAGAACAATGGAAACTTATTAAAAGGAACAGATAGACTAATGAATAATACTGGTGCATATCGACCGATTGCTCTTCTTTCGGTTCTGGGCAAAGTTTATGAACGACCCTGTGTGGGCTGTTTGCTGATTAAATATAATGGAAAGTCAATATGGCTTTAAAAAGGATTTAAATGCTGAGGATGCAGCACATAGATTAGTCCGTACTGTAGAGGAGAGCGATTCGAAATATGTACTAGCAGTCTACGTTGATTTCAAGGGTGTTTTCGACCGACTCTGGTGGGAGAGTATTATAGCAAGAATAAGAGTAATTGAATCTTCTGGTACCTTATATTCAGTGTTTAGAAACTATTTAATGATCGAAGAATAGTAGTTAAGACACTATATACTGAAATTACAAGAAGTGTATTATGTGGATGTCCTCAAGGCTTGGTGATAGGTCCCTTCGTCTGGAATATTGTCTTAGATGAATTCTTAAACAAGGACATAGAAGGAACAAGATATATAGCCTATGCTGATGATTTTGCAATTCTGATTACTGGGAATTCTCGTTCTCAATTAGAGAACAGAGCTGAAAATATATTAACAGAATTGTTCAGATGGTCAAGAGCAAATAAGTTGCAGATTTTATTTCACAAAGTAAAACTGTGTAAATGCTATTGAAAGGTAAGTTAAGCATGAATAGAGCACCGACTGTCAGGCTAAATAGGGGGCAGTTCGGTATGTGAAAGTCACAAAGTATTTAGGAATACAAGTTCTTTACTGAGCATGCTAAATATCTCAAGAATAAGATTCGAACATTCTACGCCAAGCTCCGGTTATAAAGTTATATTGGGGTATAAAAGGCCGGGCCATAAAACTTTTGTATGAATGTCTATTTGTCCCCATAATGACATATACCTCAGGAGCTTGGGTACGTAGAATAAGTAAGGTGGTAATGCAAAAATATACTTTACAGGCACAGAGATTTGCCTTATTGTGTGTGACCAGGGCATGCAGAAATGTCTCCACAGAGGCTCTACAGATAATATCTGGGAAAATGCCTGTTAAGTATGTTATGCTGCTGAGTGGTTTATTATATTATGCCAAGAAAAATATAACAAAGACTATTCTGGGAGTGCCATCTTGCCCAGATGAAAATAAAGTTTATGTGAGATCATATCTTAAAACTGAGAAAGCACGAATGTTGCAAGAACTGATGGCTTTATGGCAAAATGACTAGCAAAATTCTAATAAAGGAAGACAGATATATATCTGTTCTTCACCCCAAGTTGGATTAGTAAATGAAATGAAGCCTTGGCTGCAATTCGGCTTAAGTGCAACATTCCTAATAACAGGACACGGCTTGGCATAGATTGTTCCAACTAGGTTTAAAAGAGCAAAGAACTTGTCAATGCGGACAGGAGGAAACTTCTCAACATATTATGTGGGAATATGGAAATTATGTAGATTTAAGACTAACCTTGTAGGTGTCTTCTGGCGTGGACTTAAAAATGCTCTCTGAGTATCGTTCACAGAGAAAAGATTGTTTAAGTATTTTAATGACTTTGTAAGTGCTTTGTTTAGAAGACTGAAAAACTTATTACTAGAAGCCAGCCTCATCGCGGAAGGGATGGAAACTTCTTTGACGAAAAAGAATGGATTTAAAAGTTAACAAGATATATTCTCTTCAGAGAAGGCTAAGTGGCAGTAACGAAGTTTGTTTCTTTCGTTTATGTTAAAATTTTTATAACTAACCGTTTTTTGAACTTTACAGCTCAGACTTTTAAGAAAACAGTAAGTCCCAAGCCATGGATAGGCTTCGGCATAGGGAATGGTTGAAGATATGGCATCTTAAATGTATATATGCATACTATCATTTTCGTTCGAATCTCTTCAATTGGAGGAAGAGTTCGACAGTTTCATTAGTATTTATGCATTGATTAGGAGGAAGTCAGGTTTCATCCCCAAAAAATTCCAATTTTTCTTCTTGTCTTTGGTTTCCTACTCCTTAACAAACTATAAGACATACCCATCACTTCTCTGGTGATAACAGGATAAACGTGTGTATGAGATTTCAGAGAGATATGAAGGGCCAACAAATGCATTAATCTTCATTATATTGTTTAATACTAAGCGCACGAACCAGTTAGAATTTCTTTTTTAAATGAGTTAACAATTTTGTGTTACTCTCTAAAATGTTATTCTTAACATATATTACTATGAAGAATAAAGTTGAATTGGGCTTTTCGTCCTTCCTTCACTCCTCCGTAAACTTTGAGGCGATTTAAATATGCAGCAGATGTCATCCATAAGTTACATTTCCTGGCTACTTGTGTATACATGCAGAATCCTTTTCAGTGCGTGATCTAAATGTTTGGAACATCAGCAGAGGACGTTCACATTTCACCTATTACTAAACGAGATTGCGTTCCCAAAAGCACAGAAACTTTTCACCACTACTGTCACGGCTAAAATATGAAGTTGTTTATGTTTTAGCAGCTCTTCAAACATTTCGCACCTTGACGAAAAAAGGCACGTACACCACGTGCCATTTCCTCATGAATACGTGTACTGTCATATTCCTTAAATCTCGGTGTTCTCTACAGGTGATTCGTGATACAAATTCCGCTAAAGGCGAGTGAACATGAGTAGATTTATTTCTTGCGGTACCTCTGTAATCCAGGGATTTCCCCCTTCCTTATTTCTGAAGCTAGACCGGTGGTAGTCTCAATCTGTTTGGAATGTTATAGTAGTCGCACTGGAGAATCCCATGATTTGAAAACTTTCTATATAAAATGTTTTTCTGCTGAACCTTTCGAAAGTGTAATTTAAAATTTCTCCATAAATAAAACTCCAAATACTTTGTTCATCTAACCCTGTCAACTACATCTAATCTCTAAAATTTGAATTTTATGAATACAGGCCTGTAGGCCTACTCTCAGTTCACATTCGCTTCCATCGTCTACCATTTAATTGTCTGTCTGTCCCATCTCTTCTCTCTCTCTCTCTCTCTCTCTCTCTCTCTCTCTCTCTCTCTCTCTCTCTACTCCTTCTCCATTTACTTTTATTTTATAAGTTATCCTACCAAAATTCTGGGAATTTTACAGACATGAACAAAACACGTATTTATTTAAAGAAACCAATAGCATGATGCTCCACTTGGCTGTAATGACTGGGTCAATGCATCTTGGAGAAATTTTTACCAATTTCTGCTACTAAAACTGGCCAATACAACGTTCGGCTCTTATTAACTTTAAACTTTGCCTTCATAATCCTTTCTTTGTAACACGGAGCGTTGTCGTATAGGAACGTGTAAAGCTGCTGTTGGACAGAGAGAATTGTTCATAATATCAGTGTAGGGCAGCATTTATAGTTTCTTGCACTGTGACCAGTGAATATTATTAATACCAAAATAAAACTCTAAGATTATGACCAATTCCTCCTCGCCTCCTCCCACTTTCATATTTGGGGCAATACATCCTATGCAATACATAATGAACATTGCTACCAGGTGTTAGGTTAGGATATTGTGCCTATAAACATTTTCATTGTGAAGAGGATTCTCTTTTCCTGAATAGTTATGAACAACATATTTAGGCGAAAGTGTTAAGCCATAAAAGTGTTGCAATGCTGAGGAGACAGAGGCGAATTTTTATCGATGCCCATTTAATAATTCTGTGGAGTAGGATTTTTTTTTTCGCATTCGTGCCAGCGACGCAGGCTCCGATTTCACTGTCTTAGAGGATTGCTGGATAAACAACGGCGCTAATCAACGTTCTGCACTGAAATTTAATTGTGTACAGGGTGATTCAGGAGGAATAGTAAATATTTTGGGAAGTTATAGTATCGATTATTCTGAGTAAAAAAGTTCATATAAATATGTGTCCAATCCTCAATGGATAAGGAGATACAGCTGTTTGAAACTGGCGCGCACAGCTGCCTGAATCAGATGTGACCAAGAAGCAGTTATAACCTGACGCTGTTTGGTGTTAGAAGTGTTGTTAAGAATACCGCACATCTTTGCACATGCTGAAAATGCCGATATGGTGTTTGTCTACGGTTTTTGTGGTGGAAGTGCTACTGCTGCTTGTAGAGAATACCGTCGACGGTTTCCTAACCGCAGAATACCGGATTCAAGAGCGTTTACACCAGACTGAGTGAGACTGGTACAGTTCTCAGGGCTTAAATGTGTCTTAAGACACAAGAAGACACATTTAAGTTCGATTGAGGTGGGATCATGGTATACAGCTGTTTTAATGGTTAATGCTACTAATGCGGTTAACCGTATAATGTATTATAGTAACCACCACGTAACGCCCTTCTCCAAGTTTATTAGTCTAGTTTTTTTTTTGTTTTTTTTGTAATTGCATTTAGGTTATTTTTAACCGGGCTGTTAATAAAAAAAAAAAATAATAATAAATAAATTTTCTGTTTACACTCCCGGACGATCACACGGTCAGCGGAGTTGACAAGATACAGAGAATACGAGAAACAGAACTGTATTTAGCAGTCACGGGCTTGATATATCCTTGCATCATTATGCTATTTTAATACTGATTCCCATACGAAATTCCCAGATTTTCTTGTGATATGTAACTTCGTTGTTTTCTTTTCTTTTATATTCTATATTATCTTCTAATTTGTTAAGGTTAATTAAGTTTTGAAAAACATTACGCGAATTTTGTATAATTTGTTCCTTGTTAGCCCCTTTATTTGAAGCTTGTCTATTTAAATTTACACACACTAATAAAATATCAGGCGTATATATATATATATATATAGAGAGAGAGAGAGAGAGAGAGGCCTCCGTAGCCGAGTGGGCAGGAGCGGGAGTGCAGTAGCACACGCTCTTTGAGTAGACCGGGGTTCAAGCCCCTGACTGCTGACTACGGTCGATCTGCCAACCCGCACTGGACCAGCGTGGCAGATTATGGTCCATTTCCCTCAGCATGAATTGTTGAGGAGGCTTCCACCCTGCAGTGGGTTGATAATGGCTGCACTTTATATATATATATATATACACACACACACACACCGACACACTCCATATTTCTACACATGCTAGATAGCCGAAAAGCAAATATCACAGTTAAAGTAATGAACAGATAAGTTGGGAAACATCAACATGTATTCCCAATATGGCTAAAATTAAAAATAATGCAAATAAAACTTACGTATCCCCTTAATGCTTAAGTTTCAAGATCTTGAATACTTTGAAATATCACATCATGGCAATGTTACCTTCCAAGGTGGTACTCATAAACCTTAAAAAAATAAATTAAATTAAAAGACGAAGTCGGCCATTAAATTTGTCAAATTGGTGACTGAAAGAAATTAGTATTTCGAAAATCAATAAATGAAGTAATTAATTGAATAGTTGTAATGTTTATAATGGAAATTAAACTAAAATCCATAGAGAAATATGTAGAGCAGTCGATTTTTAAAATACAATGCCTTCTGAATGTAAGAAGAGGGAGATTACCCGAATGAATAAAATAAACTATCGTATTGCGTGTGTGTTTGTCGTTTCTAATCAGATTTTACCTTATTTTATCCAACTAATTGAGAACTTCCCAATATAAATTTAGAATTTTATATACTCATTTCGAAGTAGGATTTAAATTTTCTTTACAAATAAAGGTGTCAATGCCTACTTATTACTCCACTGAAGAACAACCAATCTCTGCCTTTCGTACATTGTACAGATAATGGATAACCGATGTCGAATTTCCCCTCCATTTGTTACTCTTATCCTCTCTGTAGCTTCAGGAACATGCAGGGTTGATGGGGAAGGGGTGTTTTATAAATTACATATCGCATTTTTAAACCCGATAGGTTTAAAAGACAGATTAGCTGATTTTACAAGAAGTCACTGCATAGAGTAATAGCATTTTTAATGAACTGTTATGAATTCTTTCGATTTTTCTACGCAGCTAATGAGTTCGCATAACCTCATTTTCACGGTAGGTGTAGTAAAATTAATTAAACACTGATAACCTTCATTATGAGGTCTCTGTAGATCAGCCACATTCATTGCGCCTGCGAAGCGTGGTGTACTTAATTAGAATAGACTAGATTTCGATAAAAGGCAGGGAAACTTGATGCCATGATGGTATAACAAACAGAACAGAACAGATGGTCCTCGGTTTATTTTTTAATATTACACGAAGAACGAATACAAAAATACATTGGCATCTTCAATCTCCATGTGTACATGTGGTCGGCTTGGACCGGGCCAGGTTAGACAAGGTGCTTGAAAAGTTTTTGTGAAGCCATTGGTGCATCTTGAAAAATATTTGAACATTTAGTCTTTGTCCGTGTCTAAAAATCGTTCGTCTCCCTGCATAGCCACAAAGGGGCGCTGCAGCTTTAGAAAGTTCTCTGTGGCAGCTTAGCAGGCACTGGTATATCGCTGTCTGCAATTAGTTTGGAGAGGTCTGGGTTCGTTCCCGTCGACAATTTGACAAATTTCTAAAACTGGTTTCAACTGAGGCTGAAGTAAATTAACCTCAGGCGGAGAGAGAGAGAGATTCTTCAGCCCTCATAACATACAAATCAACTAGCTCATGTATACCCACACACCCGTTTACAGTCAACTACACATTACGAATATGAATCCTAACGACGAACAACAAACTCCAGTGCCGTTAAAATAATAATTTGAATTAACAACTTCAGAAAATCTGAACCGAATGGATGTAATGCAGGCGTCGGTTCGGAAAAATGTTTTCAGCACACTAACGGTTCCTACCCTTTTTAGTAATATGTCCGAAACAAACTTCAAGGTAAATTTTGGGGTCATCGTAAATCATATATCCACAATATCTACACCAGAAATTTAGGAAAAATGGACCACACCCCTTATTCATGTCATGTGTTAGGAAAATAGATACAGCAGGAACCAGTTTCAGATCTGGAGGTTTCATCGCAGATTGACAGAGTTAGATTATTTATTGTTCACATTTCGGAAGCGACTTGTAAATGTCATAACATTAGATTCAGTGAATAGATTTAGAATATTTAAAAATATATATGCAGGAGATTCTCAACTACATAAATCTATATTTTGAACGTTGAAACTATTTTTTTAGTAAGTAACAAAGCTTGAACTTTAAGGCATGATTTTCATTGTTTTCTGTGGTATCGGTATTCCTCCATCGTTATTTGCTCACTGTTATTCGTCCTCTATATCTGCCTTGTACGACTTGTCTTCGAAGTCAGCGTTTGGCTTTACTATTTCCTTTGCTTAATATGGGAACAAACACATACACTCTCCACCAATCTAAGTGAATTCAACTGATGCACTCGTGCATATTTTGACAACCGACCACACGAAGGAATAAAGAAAAGATTCCTTGTGAAAGCACCAACTGTTCCCATAAGCACAGTAATAACTAGTCCCGCAAGATTCCACTTAATATTCCCAGCACTGTTTATCCATTTTACATCAGCCTCCCACTTATCAAGTATCACTTATGGCGGGATCAGCATCATTAATGTACTGCGTGCAGAACAGAGCCGTGAACATAAATTACGAGACAACCACCAGGGTTCGAGCTCTGCGGTGTTGCCACTAATGCCATCGATTACGGCTGTTGAGAAAGAGAGGGGGAGGAATGGATTAACTACAGCAACACTTTGATGCTTCCCGGAAACAGAATGGAAATAGGATTCAATCTGCGTTCAGTCGATATTCATGTAATGCCTCCCAGGTGGGACTTTGCCAATAACAGGGAGCAGAATGCCGGTCTGAACACATGGCTTATTTTGTTTACGAAGGTCATTCTCGCTTCTAATACATAGGATTAAACAGAAATGTAAGCCGAGGGATTTCGGAATAGCAACTCTCATGAGGTTATAATATCATATTCAGGATGAATATTTACTGTTCTGCGTGCAACTAATATACACGAAGGCCTGCTGCAGGAAAGCTAAATCTGCTTCTATAATATCACGGAGCCATACCCTGCGTTGTGAATTTATTCCCTTGGAAGTAAGTGCAACTCGTCTTCAGCTGACTAAAAGACTGCCATAGGGCTCTATGTACAGCAATTTATTTAATGAAATGCAACAGTTTTCCCGAAGACGAATGTTGTGTGTTACACTTGACTTGCACGTACTTACATTTAATGTAACTACGCTCACGTCACGCAAATTATGAATGTCTATATATAATTAAAATAATGCAATATATTTATTTATATGTATATT
Organism: Mastigoproctus giganteus; assembly: GCF_048544385.1. NCBI lineage: Eukaryota > Metazoa > Arthropoda > Arachnida > Uropygi > Thelyphonidae > Mastigoproctus > Mastigoproctus giganteus. Next base: position 119,184,220 of record NC_143577.1, on the reverse strand, counting down.
TATGTAGACAGGCCAAATAGATATGTGAGTGATATAATCACCCTCATCATGTTTATATAACCTGTCTCATCACAAAAACTAGATGTGCTGTAGGAATGCCAGACACAGATTTGGAATCAGTCGTCCAAAGATATAGCAGGATCACTTTTTTTTTTTTTTTTGATGAAAATTATTGCTAACCTTATTTAAGAAGAGAAGTCCTGGCATCACGATGATGACTTGAGGAATTGCCGTCCTGTTGGGAGTAAGCCACTTCGTCTTCATACAACTCATAAATGCGATGGCACAATGGATACATTATGCATGCGGAAATACAAATAACCGTAACTGTTTATGAACAAAGAATATGGTCCAACAATTCCCCTGGATGAGACAACATACCTGGCTGTAACTCCTGGTAAATTTACTGCCTTCTCGCCCTCGTGGGCAGAACAGTGAACATAATCATTCTTCCCACACTGGTTAAAAAAAAACTGGGTTCGATTCCTGTCAATGACACAAGGAATTCTTATGGGCTTTTCAGAGAATGGCTGATTTTGACGATGATTGCATGATTATATCCTGAAAGTTCGGGTTTTTTCATCTAGCAAACAGGCAAATCGACCACAGAGTCAATTTGTCTTCATAGCTCTAGTTTCTTTGGTGCCTAACGCGTGCGCAAACACTCACCCACGCACAAAATTTTCTCTACCGGAATATTTGGTTTACCACCGAACCAATACGCACAGTTATATCTGTTCACTGAACTTGAACGTTTTCCAAGTCCGACGATCTTGTTCGAAAATCGTGAATCTTCCTCAATTTTCGCTATAAACCATTCAAAGAACTCAACTATAAATAAAAATAAAATTTCTGTTTATACTCCGGGACGACCAAACGGTCAGAGGCGTTCACAAGATAGACAGAATACAAGAAACAGCACAGTATTCTAGGCGATCGGGATCATCGTCATTCATATCGTGTATCTATCTTGGTGCACAAAATTACCACTTATCTTTCTTGAGAAAGCGGTATACACTGGCTTTGCCAATTCTCGTCTTACGGGCAGATACAGATCTTACAGATTCTTGTAGTGATAAAATCGCTGCACACCATAATTTGCATTTTCCTCATTCGTTGATGAGCAGAGTCTTTCAGATCTTTGCTTGCATAAATCTTGCACAATACTGTACGTCTCAGATTGATCACTCAATTTTGAAAATGTTCTTCGTGATGGCTGTTTTGTGGCCAATTCACTTCTCCATTAAGATTTCTCTTTGGAACTTCACCTAATTCTAGGATTTTCAGTACTACTTCAAAATTGCTTTGCTGTATTTGAACTTCAGATATCCAGCAGCCATATGTTTACGCTTTGTATTATGAACATCACTGCGATTAAATTTTAACCAGGGCCATCTTTTATCCGCAATACACACTAATCAAAACAAAAACATTTAAATTCAACTATAATTACTTAATTAAATATTTATAATGAACGTTTATACACATTTTTAGATTCATGTCGCATCATATTTGTTAATCAGCCATGCCTTATTTATTGTTTTCAATAAATAGATGATATTAAATGACTCGACTCAGTGTACCTAAAGTTAATAAAAAATCAGTAATTACTTGTTTATTTCGAAAAACAATAGAAATCAGCTGATTACTTAATTGGAAAAAACTAAAAAAAAAATCCTGATAAATATATATACTTAATCCGAATATAGCCATGCCACAATATATATTATTACACCTCGTTCCTGTGAATTAATAGTTAATTCGAGTGGTATCATGAGAAGGAGATAGTACAGAATTCATGGGATACCTTGTACCTGGGCAACGTAACGCTGTCACCCCCTCTCGCTAGTGGACGAATCCACCGCTTGGTAGGTATATAGGTACACTGTATCACTGCATTCACGTGGAAGGTAATTCGATGTCAGTATGGATAAACGTCGTGAGTTAACCGACTTTGAAAGAGGGATGATAGTGGCTGCTCGACGCATGGATCACTCTATCGCGGGATTGGTACTGAAATTATTGCACTATCCCCGTTCGACAGTATCAAGAGTGTATCAGGAATGTGCCATTTCCAGAATAACATCTCATCGTGAACAGCGCTGTGGGCGGACAAAGGTGGTGGATGAACATGGCCATCGAGGTCTGTCTCGAATTGTTTCAGCCAACCGGAGAGCAACAGTGGCACGAATCACCGGCAAATTCAACGAGGGAGTTGCCAGAAACATCTCCACCAAGCCATCAGGCGATGATTAGCCGTAATAGGTTATGGGAGCCGCCGACCCACCAGAGTCCCATTGCTACCACCACGACATAGGGCTCTGCGCCTCAACTGGGAGACATAACATTGGCATTTGACCTTGGATGATTGGAGACTGGTATCCTGGTCCGATGAATTCCGTTTTCAGCTATTTAGAGCGGACGGAAGGGTGCGTATCTGGAACAAATCGCACGAAGCTATGCACCCGTCATGTCAACAAGGAATTGTTCAGGCAGGTGGACGGTCGGTAATGGGCTGGGGCGTGTTCAACTGGCACACGATGGGACTTCTGGTGCGTCTAGGCGCACCTCTGAACTGTCCAGGTTACGTGTCCATCCTTGTAGACCATCTGCATCCCTTCATGGTCATCGTGCACCCACAGGGCAATGGACACTTTCAGCAGGACTACGGTTCTGTGGGGAGGCGCATTGTCCTGTGGAACATGGTTCGAAGAACATTCTGTAGATTTTAACGCCTCCCCGTTCACCTGACATGAACCCTGTGGAGCATCTTTGAGATGCTGTGGAAAGGTTCGTTCGAGCTTTGAAGAAGAAGAATCTTTATTGCAACAATAATAATAAGATACAAAATACAGTTTATGTTGCAACCTACCCGTCGCGGCCACAGACCAGATGTTTACATGTTTAGGGATAAATGAATTTGAATTATAAATGAAAACGTAAAGGGTATTTAGAAACATAATATCCCAGGATTGCGACGGAATTATGGACAGCGGTACAGCAAGCATGGATGGAAATACCTGTGGAACTCTTTCAGATTCAGCGCCTCGTCGTGTGACCTTATCCGGGCGAAAGGTGGGCCTACCCGTTGCTTGGTAGGTATCCCATGATTTTTGTCCACTCCGTGTAGTATACCAATTAAACTTGATGGTATGTGAATCTTTCATGTGGTTTACGCTTGGTGCACTAATTGTTAGTGAAAGAATAATTTTAGCAGAGTGTCATAGTTTTGCATATAATAGTGGTTAGCGAAGTTCAGAAGAGTCAAAATATTCCTTTTTTACTATAAATTGTACTGTGGCGCTTTCACTGGTAGTATAGTGAACAACATCAGTGTAGTCTCGTGCTTTAATAAGTGCCCATTCAGTTTCTTTCTTTCTTTCTTTCTTTCTCTCAACAGTTGGCCACTCAGTATGCATTTTTTGTGGAAAACGGCTAGGAACAATTCCGACAAGTCCAAGTTAAGAAATATATAAAGATGGCTTTATTGACTATGCATTATTTCCATCTGTGAAATTCTGATCAAGAAAAGAATAATCGATATTACAGATCAGGTGGATCAATAACGCATCTAAATTAATTGTTCGTAATAGACGGAATGGTAATTTTATTAAGTACATCTGTCTATTAGCATGTTGTCTTCCCTCACACACACCTTTTAACCTTCAATAGAGCTTTGACTCTTCGCCAGTGGTCTACAAAAGGTGTGTGAAGTGTGCCACAGGGATCCCGATCCATATTTTCCCCATGATTTTTATAAACTGGACGGTTGCGGATTTCTACTCCGAAGAGGTCATTTCACGTCATTCCAAGACCCTTACTTGAACTGAGACCTATTAAAGGGGAAAGCTACTGTACTAGGCTGAATTCAGTGTTATGTTCCCGGAACCAGTTTTGTACAATTATAGCCTTGTGTTTCTGGTCGGAAACAATTTCCAGATGGCCTGTAGTATCGAAACTGCTCCACTAGTGTCAAGAGGCTCTAATGTACACCATGAAAACTTCCAGTGTTAGTATTCCTAACTTTTCCATAACCGTATTCTCCTTGTTTTTGCTCACGGGAGTGGAATCCGGTTCCGTGGACAACTGAAATACCCCATTCGTGACGAGGTACAACGAGTTGTGCATTCTGATATTCCGTTTTTTTTTATCACTGGACTGTTATTTGACTGGGCATAGTCTTTCAATTACGCTGTACGTCTTGTCAACCTTCGTTGGCCTCTCACATCAACAAGCTCTTTCCAACCACAGAATCGCCATGGCTGTGTATTATTAAGACTTAACATAATGTTCGACAACGTAATTAACGTTGTCGAACATTATGTTATTCAGTACAGTATCTGATTTTCGTAGAGTGGTAATTAATTCTGTGTAAAAAAGCTGAATAATAATAATACAATGAAAGTTGTAACTGAATATTTCTTAATGAACTGTGCAGACATTTTAAATGATGTATGAGTTGAATAATTAAACGGAAACTTTTATTATAAGAAAACGGGTTTTTTTTATTAATACGCTGAATAGCGTAATGTTATGAAGGTGCAAAAAAAAAAAAAAAGAAACATTGCAAGGAGTTTCTAAGGATAATCCATTCGAGAGTATGGAATTCGGCTTCATATTTGTATTGAGAAACCAGGAAAACGATCTGGAGTTAAGATACTCTGCACTAATTATGTACTAGAAACTGCAGTAAGTGGATAGTGAAAGTAAACACTACTCCTACAGCAGAGATGAGAGAGTGCTTTTCACGATGTAGTGCGCTGAATAGTAATATACTGTTTCGTAAGAAGCATCATAATTAATGGAAACTATGCTATTACGGAGCAGCCTTCATTCTGACAATTGTAACATGATGTAACAATTTGTTCTAATTAGAGTACCACTTGTTCCGATCAATTCACTTCTGTGCTTTAAGAGGATTTAAATATATTAGTTGCCTTAACGATATATTCAGCACAGAACCAATTATGTGTACTCTAATGTCATTCTCTGCCCTTCCTCGCAGTTGGAATCCAGGGCATGGCGCCCGAACGAACCTGTGCTCTTATGTATGGTTAGTGTGGTCTTCGTTTAGATTGTACGATACCATTTAAGAGTAAAGCGTCGCTTTCAATCCCTAAGAAATCGTTCATATAATACATATCGTCATTTTTATGACGTACGGATTAATTGATATCTTAATTTAAAAATATTTGTTAATATGCTGAACAAATTTTTATAAAATCAACAACAATAAATTTTATTGGATTTCTGTTCTGTTCATTGCTACGCACCACAGATTTGCAATTATCGTATTGCCACTCGCGTTACATTATGCACTGTTAAAATCGATATATAAAAGTTTTTAAAATGAAGTTCCAGGGCTGAATCAATTTAAAGAAAATCAGATTGAGTGAATTAAAAGAAATAATTTAATGTTTTATGAAGTATTCGCTTTAGCACTTTTAAATATTTTTAAACGCATTTGAACTGATTTCCACCAACGCCTTTATAACATTTTCTTTTGATGTCTTCTACATCTCCAAATCAATCTTCTGGGGAGAATGAATCAAGGGGGTGAAGGTTAGCTCCACGCGTTCCCCCAAACTCCTTGTTAATCAGCACAGAATGCATCGTGATTATTTTAATTAACGATATATAACTTATGTACAGTACTCTCCATTCACTGTCTTACCGAGTGGTACAAATTCCTTTTAAACGATGCTCTGAGTGATCACCGAATTATGACCACCTACCTAACACCGTCTTCTGAAAATGTTCACATAAAAAAATAGCAACTATTCGCCTAGGCATTGATTCCACTACAAGTCCGAATATGTCCTTAGGGATCTGCAGCTATGCTGCCTTCAAGGCTTTCTACAATGTCTTAATAGATAATAGACGACGGTTGCGTGTCCATATGCTTCACTTCCGTTCCAAAATATCCCACAAGTGTTCAATTGGATTGAGGTCAGGCGAATTTGGTGATAAACCAAGATGGGTGATACGAGGAGGTATCAAAAAGTTCGTACCCTGACCTATATAAAACATCAGTAGGAAGATGCCGTTTTTGATATACGTTGTCTACATATTCAGTAACTAACGTGTGAAATTTCATTCCCGTAGGTGATCGTACACCGGAGGTGAAGCCAGGAACCTGAGGAAGGCCGCTATGGTTGACAAAGTTGGAGTATCTAGCAGTGATCAAGTTCCTGCATTTACAGAGCAAGAAAGCTCAGGAAATTGACGAAAAAATGAAAGCTGTGAATGGGCAGAACTGCCCATCCTATGACACTGTAAATAAGTGGAAACGGGAATTCCAGTGCGGTCGTACAAGTGTCTTTGACGAGTCAAGAGAAGGAAGGCCATCAACATCCATAGACAGTGAGACGGTTGCAAAGGTTGAGCAGTTGGTGCTGAGTGACAGGTGTGTGACAATTCATTTCGTCGCAAATGCAGTGGGAATTAGTTATGGGTCTGCCCACAGTATTTTGCATGAACAAGCTATTATTTTTAGGCCACCCGAATAATTAAATTCATCTGCCGTTCTGTGTCTTATGTCTGTTAATTGCGTGTGTTCTATGATCGATTTGTCTGTTTTGCTGGACGAAAAACCCCAGTTTCTGGGGGGCAGAACCTTGCTATCTACGCCTGAGACCGACTAACTTATCCACGAAGTGAAAAAAAGTCCTTTAATGTTCCTCGCGTCATCGACGCGAGGAACTTTAAATTCGAACCCGGGCCTTTTCGAACCCAGGCCTTTTCTACTCGGTGTGGGGAGGACGGTGACGATACATTTTACATGACCATCTGCACATATCTAAGGTCTCCGCACGATGGGTTCCAAGATTGCAGACGTCTTTGCAGAAGCAATGTCGAATGCAATGTTCTCGCCAACTGTTGGATTTGTGTGCGGGTTCGGACTACCGCAGCACCAATCATTTCTGCTAATCTAGTACCGTTAGATTTATTGTTTCCAGAAATGAAGAATCCATTGCAAGGACGCTGCTTTGATTCGTCTCAGGAAGTCATCAATGAAGTGGAATCGGGGTTTCAGGCAAAAAGTGGGGACTTCTATGATCAAGGCATTAAACAACTGATCCATAGATGAGAGAAATGTGTTACTATACATGGAGTGTATAGAAAACGATTAAAGTTCCTGTGAAGTTTCACCTTTCTAGGGCTATTATTTCTAGGTAAGGGTATGAACTTTTTGATACCCCATCGTATGTTCACCGTATTCCACGAACCATTCGTTCACAGTGCTTGCCCAATGACACGGCGCATTGTCGTCTTGGAAGATTCCATTTCTATCCAGGAAAAATGCAATATGGCAGGGTGCACATGGACTCTTAAGAGCTACCGATAGCTAAACAGGCGCATTACCAGAGGATGCCTTCAGGGCTCTGTTCTAAGGCTTCTCTGTTAGAATGCTGTTTTTGATAAATGGCTGAAAATAACTCACAACAACACTGCCAAGCTGGCTTACGCTGATAATCTTGCATTGTAGTGTATGGAAACTCCAGATTTCAACTCGAGGCTGCTGCAACAGCATCTTAGATGATCCTTCAGAGTAGTGTGAAGTAAACAAACTAACAGCCTCCACCTCCAAGAGCCGACAAATGCTCATCAAGGGTACAATGAACACCAGGGGCGACCACCGACAGTAAAGTACAGAGATGCCTAGATGAAATACACAGGAATATACAAATACCTAGGAGTAGTACTGGATGACAGCAACTCTTTCATAACGCATTGTGACTTGATCAAAGAAAAAATCAAGAATATAACTGGGAAGATGGCTAGAGTCACTCGGAGGGATTGGGGTCTTAAACTCCACACTCTCCGAATCTACTACGAACCTCTATTCTTGCCCATTCTGACCTTTGATGGTGGCACATGGGGAAACCGCGTTGAGAACAATTCTGTACAGAAAAAGCTAACTCAAGCACAGAGGATAATCCTTCTAACAGTGTCCAGAGCCTGCAGAACTGTCTCCAGTCCGGCACTGAAAGCTATTTGTCGAAAATTGCCCATCCACTTAGAGATCATGCATTCATATCTCAAATATCACCTGAGAATGGAAATCCAGCAGAAATAAATGGAGTCTCTTTGGACCTGACTGCCACCCCGGCAACTCAGATGCTGCCAGATTTGGACAAATTGGACACGTTTGTCCAAATTTGGCAGCAGAACTGGAAAAACAGCCTAATTGGTAGAACCACATTCCACTACATCCCTTCAGTCAGGGAGCTTAATAAACAGTTCCTCTCCTCGTTCAACCCAGTATTATAGCATTTGTTAGCAGGTGTCCTTAACTTTTGTCTAAAATATATTTAGTATCCAGAATCAATCATATAAGCACAATACATTTTCACTGTTTCTTGGAAATTGACTTAATCCTTCCATTTATTAATTCTAGCAATTTTTCGTGGAATTATCACCACTAATGTTAAAATTTATAAAAAGATATCAGGATCATGATATCAGTTGATTTCATTAGAAAATTGTTTTAAGCCGACAATAACTTTAGCTGTGGCCCGTTTTGTACACGACTGATATCGCGTTGCATTACAGTCCCTAGATGTAATATTAAAAAAAATAATAATAAAATAAAATTCAGTTATTTTAATTGCAGTTGGAATATACGAATGGTTGACTTTTTACCAGAAGACTGCAGTGCTTTTTAAAATTTATTTCTTATTTTTTAATAATAATTTAAAATTTTCCAAATTTTCTTTTTAGCTGAAAATCTCAACAGTTTTAATGAAAAAAATTAATTATATTTAATAATTATGCTTAAATTTTAGAATGTTTATAACATGAAACAGGTAGCATTTAATATCTGCGAAATTTATGTTTGTGGAGGCATTAATTGTACGAAACTTTAACATTACTCTAATGCAGCGGTTCTCAACCGGTGGTTCGCGAACCCCGACGGATTCGCACTAAAAATCCTATAATGGCGTCTGCTTAGATTTACATAGGTATGTTATTGTAAACTACAAATATAACTAAGAATAAACAATAAAGTAAAATCGAATTAAATAAAAAGTAAAGAATTGCCACGGAAAGAAACCACATCTCCTACAATTCCTTATAATTAGTTTGCTATCTTTATAATTAGTCTTTATAATTAGTTTGCTATCAGTATATCATGTTAAATAAATGTTTTCTATACTAATTTTTTTTTCATTCTCAAGGATCATTGTTATGTATAGGTACTTTTATTTTTTTTTTTAGAACCTATAGTACTTACTACCGTTTATGGGTTGAAAAATTGAAAGAAGATGTTTGTTGATATTAGACTTGAACTTCTGTTGATTGTAATTTTCAGGAAATACATAAGAAGGAAGATTGTTCCAGAAAACGAAAATTGAATGAATAAATGAGGAAGAAGAAAAGTGGTTCTGTGAGTTTGAACTTGGACACTAAAAAGATGTTGATTGGTTGCGGCACGTGTTCGGATTGCTTTGAAAGAGTGAGCGGGAATTATTGAAGCCAATTCAGAAGAACAGTGCCCATGGATGTATCTGCAGAAATGTCTATTAGACAGAGAGTGGAGAGACACTTAGAGATGAGACTGTTGAGCGGTAGCACAGTGGTATCGTCACGGTTCTCCCCACACAGGGTGGAAAAGGCCCGGGTTTGAACCCGTCGATAAAGCGAGGAATTTTAAGTGACCCTAATATCATAATTTTATTTATTTATTATTATTTTTTTTTGTTAGAGATGAGACATTAATTAACCCAACAGTCCTCTTTTGAATGGAATATAGAAGCCTGAGAGATGTTTTGGGGACACAGCCCCAGATGTGGGAACAATATTTCTTGGTCTTCTATATTTGCGATTTCTACAGACTCAATAACAGTTTGGAAGAAAAGTAACGGCACGAGAAAAAGAAAAAAACCAAGTTTTTTAGATGCAGAGGAAACAATTATATGTAATGTGCTTTATGCCAGGAGATATTAGAAGTCAGGATAATCCCCAAGATCCTGCCTAGAAATTGGAGTGTCATCGAAGATAAACAGAGGAGCAGAAGAATCCTTTTTACCAGGTATAAGACAGGACTGAGTTTTAGAAGGATTGAAATTAAGTTATCTTTGCCCCACTGGAGAATTACCTGGAGATCATCATTTAAGAAAATGGTAGCGGATATTCGAGAAGTTGAAGCTGTTTGAGCAGGGCAAGGTTTTTTCAAACTGGAAGGTGGAATGCAATGTGCTATCGTCAGCAAAACTATGGATAGGATTTCCGGTCAATGGAAGAAGGTCATTAATATACAAGAGGAAAAGAGTGGAGAAATAAATGAATCTTGGAAAACACCAGCATTAGTGGAGAAATTAGAAGACAGAGAACCGTCTACCATTAACCAGTGAGCGGTCAGAGATAAAACTGGATACTCAATTACAAAAAAACAGCTGGCAAACCATGGGATGGAAGTTTATTTAGAAGACCTTTATGCCAAACACGAACAAAAGCCTTGGAGATGTCAAGAGAAACGGCTTGTGTTTCACCGAACTTTTCCATTGAATTTGTCCAGAAATAGGTAACATAAGCCAGAATATCAACGGTGGATCGACACTGACGGAATCCATATTGGCGATTGTTGATCAGACGGAATGTTTATAGATAGTTTAAGAGTTGGTGGTTAGTTGATTTCTCCATTACTTTAGAAAAAGTAGAAGTAATTGCAATGGGATGATAATTGGATGGGAGGGATTTGTCACCCGTTTTAGGAACTGGCTGGATATGAGCAAATTTCCAAGCAGAAGGAAAAATATCTTTGGAATAAGGCAGTGAAAAAAGCGGCAAAGAACAGAAGTAAGTTCAGGAGCTCAGATTTTCAGAACAAGTGGAAAAACAACATCAGGACCTGGAGCTTTCTTAGCATCAGATTCATAAAAATTCTTCTGATATCCTTTTGACGGAAGACCACAAGAGGTATTGGATGGAGTGTACTGAGAATAGTTCGTGGTGATTTACCAAGATCATCAATACATGAGTTGGATGAAAAATAGGATGCCAGCAGGTCAGCTTTATCTTTGGCTGATGTGGCAACAGAACCACCTGGTTTTGACAGGAGTGGGAACAGAGATGGGCAAAAAATTCAGCCAATAGTTATGGCAAGAGACCAGAATGGTCGGCTACCATTGGACAAGAAGCAAGTTTCTACTCTTAACCTATTCGACATCTAGTTTGAACCGATTAATAACTAGTACTTTACAAAGAATAATTGATGCTTAATAATAAAAATTATTATTATGCTATGTCGCGTATAAAAACGTAGTGCTAGAAATATTTTGTAATAAAAATTCAGAAATATTATACGATTTCAGAGAATATAAGCTTAGTGGTTCGCTAAAAATATTTTCGTTGAAAGGGATTCGCGATAAAACATTGTTTAAAGGGTTTTGCGAGTCAAAAAAAGTTGTGAACCTTTGACTCTAACGCAACAAAACGCCATTATTTCCGAAAAATGCTTTGAAATTAACGTATTTCACTGAAGAAAACATTTCTGTTAATTCTGCCTGTGCATATAACGAATACTATAAAATGAATATAACATAAAACATGACATTCATATACATTCTTTTTTTTTTTTTATTTTTCCAAGGTTCTTATGACTCAGTAAAATGAAAATTCACTCGGGTTATTTTATTTACTGTTCATGGCTATAAAACTTATCAGAATTTCTCTTATTTTCTATGATAATCCTCATATAGGCGAGTGGTGAACTTTGAAAAGCTTTTGTATGGAAAACATACCATTGTGATGAAAAGCAGTGTTTCGCTACACGACAGCTTTATTTAGACGGATGCAGTGGAGTACGTTAAACGATATCACTAGACTCGCGGGCTCCCTCAGATTACACAAAGCGAACAACATTATAAATGAAAAAAAAAAAAAAAAACCAGTACATACATGATTTAAAGACACCGTTGAGAAAGTTCAAAAAGTAACAACTGCTAATCCTCAACCGTTGAGTCATCGTGATTAAATATTTTCCCATGGGGCCTTCAGGAGACACTATACTACTGACGAGTAAAACTGTGCCAAGACATATTTAATGGCAATGGTACTTCTTTAGGGGTAATTTCAATACTGGAAAACCCTTTATCCTATTAAATTTATATTTATTATTTGGAGGCAGTGGCGTAGGAACGCCTTGTTATTGGGGCAGGTGCCAAGGGCGCCGACAGGAGAAGGGCGCCACTGACAGACTACATCAGTACAGTGTCAAGCTATTTGGACACCCGAGGCTAGCTGACGAAATGGCGCCCCTCCATGATGTCGAATTAAGATGACAGCACAAGGAGGATGAAAATCAATTTTCACACGGTGATTCAAGCCTGCATGCATCCTTACATCTGAGTACATACTGCATACTATCATAGACATATTTGCTGTCCAGAATGTAACTTTGAAGGGACCAATCAGGCAATCGCTTCATCAGTGCATGTTCGAATGCATAGTAGCAGTTCGCAATTCACGCATTGTGTACAAACGGAATAAGTTATAGTGTTTTTGTGATTGCTATATAAACAGGTAATCGTGAATAATGTGATTTATAATTTAAATAAAACAATAAAGGCCAAATTAATTTTAGACATGCCACCAAAGGAAAAAAGCGAACATCAGTACCGCGTAGAAAGATTGCATAAAGAGGAAATTTGAAAAAAACATTCCTCTAGTTTACAAAACTCCAAACCTAAAAGTGACAAAGAAAACGAACATGATTCGAATGAAGATGAAACAAATGATGACGATGCCACTGAAATGGAAGTCCAAGAAAAAGCTCAAACAGTTGAAGTTAGTTTAAAAGAATTAGAAAGTGTGGACAATAAACAACAACAGCTGGCAGAAGAAAATGATGGCAGCAATAATATTAACATGGAACATGTAAGTCTGAATTTTAATGATCCGACCACATGGAACTTTAATACCCACAAAAACAGATCCGTTATGGTGCAACACGGTCCCGAACATATAGTCTTAAATAAGTATCCTGTCACTAATGGTCGATGATTCAATAATTCGTGGAAATACAAAAATGAAGGTATTGAAAAAAAGAGAGTGGAAATGGTTATTTTATTGCAAAAACAAAGATGCAATATATTGTTTTCAGTGCCTCTTGTTTGTATCTGGCACAAATAATGTTCCATTTTGCGGCTCAGGTGGATTTAAGGATTGGAAACATCTAAACCCAAACGATCCTTTTCATGAGAAATCATTACAACACATGAACAATTTCGCAAAATGGAAATTATTAGAAAAGGGTCTTCAAAAAAGAATGGGCTGATTAACGACGCTGCACAAGCAGATCTAAGAAGCGAAATTTCGAAATAATATTGAAATGTATATTGTTCTGTGCTGAAAAGAATTTTAGAATTTCGTGGACATGCTAGTAATATCGATACCGAAGAAAAAAATTGTGGCGTATTTTTAAACTTGATAAAATTTGTCAGCCAGTTTCACTTTGATATGAAAAATGCTCTGGAATCGCATATTAAACACCACACTAATTATTTTTCTCCAGAAATTCAGAATGAATTTATTAATTTGTTAGCAGCAAAAGTACGAAGTGAAATAATTTAAAATGACTAAATGCAACAAGGCATAATATGTTAAGAGTAAGAGTTTTATATCTATATAACATCGATGTGGATACAACATAGATAACTCTTAAGAAAAAACTAAGATAGTAGTGTGGGAGGCATCATTTCCTCCCTATCTCATATTGTGCTCGATGATAGGTCAATAGCTTTGAAACGGTATCGTTTCGCCTCCACGAAACAACAGATGACCGCTTGTTGGGATAAAGGGGAACCACTCTCTTCTATATCTCTAATAGGGTGATTACAATAGAAGGTTGACCAGACCCTATTGACCGAATGTTTAATACACCTTGGTCTGCCCACTGACTATGGATACACAGAAAGTAGTGGAGCAGCTCGACTTCTCGGTATGTGGGACAGGTAGTCGGATAACTTTTACGGGTCCCACTGAGTTGAAGATGGAAACCTCTTTATCTTTTAATTCGGGCGTAACAACAGCACAATTGCTTGCTTTGAAGGCCATGGGTGCGAACGATATGTACCCAGTTAAGTCTCGTAATGCAGTCGTTATATGGAAAATTTACTTCGTTCTACGAACGAAAAAACATTTTGTTTCCATAAAACGAAGAAATAAAAAAATTCTAAAAAGAATAAAATTCTATTTAGCGAATTCTAAAAAAAATTCGGCAAAAAGAAAACATTTATCTCTAAATAAAAAAATTCGCTATAAAGAAGTTTGTTAAACAAAGGTCCGACTGTAATCATTATTTATTATGGATTTTACCAATTATCGAAAAAAGGCGCGTAGCCACGAATTTGCCAAGGGCACCGAAAACCTAGCTACGCCTCTGTTTGGAGGAGTATTTTATCTAACCAAATCTGAAAGTTCAGCTTTTCTTAATGAATCGACATTGTTCTTTGCCTACAAATCCATTATTTCCTGTTTGATTTTGGAGGTTTGTTCAGTTGAAAAGAATAATATGATACATATTGGTTATTATAACAGCATTATCTGACAGGTTAGATAAAAACTTCTCTGTTGTCCCAGGTTTCAAAAAAGTTAATTTGGTTATAAACTCATAGACAAATGGATTGATTTATTTTCCATACTAATATTTTGCTTTATAGATCAAACGCCCTCGCAGGTAGCAGAATGGATATAATTCCCGGTTCCCCCTCTCCCCACACTGGATGGAAAAGGACTGGGTTGAAATCCTGTCATTTGCGCTAGGAATTTTTATCGGGTTTTTCCCACAATGTTGCTGAGCTAGTCTGTCTCAGGCATGATTTTATCTCTCAGTTTGCGTAGTTTACCTCATGAAAGCTTATTAGTTTCTCTAAGAAAGGAGAACTAATGAAGCAGGGGATGAAGAAAGGAAGGCCGCTTTGGTTTCTTCTCCCCTCCAATGGATGGTGATTTCCCACCTCCAGCAGGGAGGGGAGAGGAAACTTAATCTCTTGGTCTAATTAAATTTGTAGTGGCATTCCTATTCAAAAGTCACTTTCGAAATCTTAGATTGTTTTTAAATCCTCTACGCGCTTTAATTTAGTTTTCTAGTCATCGACTGAAAGATGTGATTCGAAGCTTTTTATAGCGTCCCTCTAGGAGAATGAGAAAAGCGGTCGTTATATCGATAATTTATTAAACCAGAAAAGCAACAAAGAAAATCTGTACACTTAATATAATTTACTGATATAATATAGTATAATCTAATTCAGATGATGTACTATAGAATTAAACCAAAAATGACATTTTGCATTGATTATACCGTTTAGTAAGATTAATTTACAAATTATATATGTACAGTGATTATTGTGTACATACATCAAGATCTAGCCATGAACGGGAGAGTTAGTTTCAAACTTTAACGCATATCTTCAAAATTTATTCATTATTTTTGGACTGTTCTTCATTTGTTGCATCATTAAAGGCGATAAATCCAGCACGTTTGAAGCAGCTGGTGATGACTTTCGGCAATCTCGTCCAATGATGAAATAAAAACAATGCATTATCTACAGCACGTAGATTTCGCATTGTGTTTTGCTATTGAGACAGGGCAAAACTTTGTTCAATAGCAATTGAAGAAAGTTGCAATTCAGCAGCATTTCTTCGATAGTTTTATTTAAAGCCCTGGATTACACCTTGATCAAGAGGCTGAAGAATGGATGTCATATTAGGTGGCATGTATTGTTGTGTGGTTGTTTCACTTAGGCCACTTGGCAATGAGAAGTGCAGTTATCCACAAAAAGCAAAATTTTTCCATTCTTTCGATCGTCATGCGATCTAAATCTGTAATCTATCCTTTCCAGGTTTCTGATGGTATGCAAGCCGATTTGCTCGACACATAGTCGACAATGTCTTCAATGCTTTACATCTGTTTTGAGTTCTGAACTATCTGAATGATTAGGAAGGAAGCTTCTCTCTGCCAGGCATGTTTTCCGCTAGGAGAATGGTAATCCGTTGTTTTCCTTTTTTCCCACTACATTTCTGACCTATCAAGCATTTTATCAGATAGAAGCTTAAAAAGAAACCCAGTTTCGTTCCTTTTTTCCCACTACATTTCTGACCTATCAAGCATTTTATCAGATAGAAGCTTAAAAAGAAACCCAGTTTCGTTCAGTATTGAATATGTTGTTGTCATTGTATGTTAACAAAACATTTTTTACATTCAATAAAGTAGAGCCCAACGAACTTTTAATCGAAGTCAAATTCATTTCTCCACGAGGGTAAGAATTGCCAGTGAGCCTAGTAAATCGCCAACGAGTAATTGCTCACGGTCAGCCAGCAAGTTCGTCATTACCTTCAATAAATTAGCTTTCTTTCATTCTGAAATGAGAATATATTGTAATAAAAAAGTAAAAAAAAAAAGTAGAGTGGTGGAAACTTTTGTGTCGTTAAAGAGATGCTTGTCTTTCTTTAAATTTCTTGTCTTGTTTTTAAATTCGTTATAACGAATTTAAAATAGCATTAAATTTGTGGGAAATCTGCCGGAACACACCATATGGTCATTATAATGTGCTGAGCCGTTAAAAAAGAGGGTTACTATAAAGAGCTTCGAATGTATATATTCCTCTTTCGAATTTGAAAATGACTTGCTGTTGGTGTTTCCAAATGTATTCATAGTAATCAGAATATTATACTTTGTAGTAATTTTTAAGTCAGGTTAATGTTAATTTTTGAGGCACAAAATGGTTAAAATTGTTTAAGATTCTCAAAGTCACAACTAAGATTATCTTAGTGTTGACATTGAGAATTTAGCTATAATAGTAATAAAAAAAGAATAAGAGTCAATTGATTTTATCAAAGTCACAAATACTTTAGGGATTGTAAAATACTCTTCCTACAATTAAAGCTCGAAAAGTGTAATTTTAAACTGTTTTTCATCCAAATTTGCAAAATGAAAATTTTGCATTTTATGTGCAGTTCATGAAAGTTTCATGTTTGTTCATTTCATGTTTTCAGTAAAAAGTTTTAGATTATCTATAGAAAATGACTCTCCCTCTGTGGGGAGGTCATTTTCTACAACCTAATTTATATTTACTAGGGTCTATATAGGGACATTGTCCAAATGGAAGGACGTTCTCATTATAGTAGCCAAAGGTTCTTTACGTCTTTTGCTGCTTACTTTAGTATAATTGGATACACTTTTAATTGTAATAACTTCGCTTCTAGTCCTTTCTCTCTCATTTATCATAAAAGCATTCGACTCCCTCGCACTAACGGGAGGATACTAGTATCTTCAACTTTAAAAACTTCCACATAAAAATATTTATTCGACTTATCACCAACCGGTTTTGGGATCGTCAATACTGTTGCTACTAATTAGGCTAATTCTTTTCCGTTTTACTACTAAAATAAGCAAGAAATCCTTCTTGCTGTTTTTTGCACTCCCAGCTAAAGTCTTGTAATCTGCCTTAACGTGCCTAAACCCCTTCCCCTGAGTAACTTTTTTATAACTTTATTTAAATTTAGTTTAAGATTCAGGGATTCGCTGATAATTTACAATCATCATATGCATCTTTCTTTTCTGCCACTAAGATCATGAGCTGTTTTGCCTATTCCGATTTTGTGTCTGTACTCCTGAACAATATCCTTTTTGTTGGTATGAAACCTTAACTTCTAGAATAACTTCCTTAAACATTTAGCATTTGTATTTGTTAAAGTTACTTGTCGAAGTTACTATATGATCCCACTGAAAATAACTTATTACACTTAAGATTATAAACGAATGATACTAGTATCCTCAACTATAAAAACTTCCACACAAAAATATTTATTCGCTTATCACCAATCCGTTTTGGGATCGTCAATACCGTTGCTACTAATTAGGAATCACAATTAAGAACGAAATGATACGTAAAATGAGCTTACTTTCAAAGAACACCTCAAGATGGCCAGACTAAAAATGCTTGCGGCGTACTGGGCAATCCGGCAGGAGTTGGTCAGTCTCAGGTTTCGGAAGAAATTTACCCGTACCGCTCTACGCTTCGGTACTCTGGTCAGGAGCTTCCTCTACTCAACTGAAGAGATTCCTGGGGGCTGAATATTGGCTACTGAGATGGCTAAACAGGGAGATGGGCTACCCTTTTACCATCTCTAGCTCTATACAAACCTGGGCATGAAACCCTGGGAAACCATAGTCAAAGAGAGGAATCTACACACTTTGGCACAACTTCTTTGCGGCCAAATGGATTCGCCTGAAATCTGGGATGTTTCTGCAAACCCTCGGACCTCACAAAGAACCCAGTGCAGTTCAACACTTTGTCTATAATCTTGTCTGCAAAATGTGCAATACCTTAGGTCAGTGTTCCGGGAAAATACTTTCGGAATGTATAACACCTGGGAATTGATGCCTCATCTTTTTGCAGCTCGAAGTGCTATAGACAGGACATAGTGAAAGAACTCTATAAACATGAACAAGAAACATTATGTGAAAAGAATTCCCTGCAAAAGCTTCCCTGAATTCACCGTTGTATTTTTATTGTTTGTTATTTATTTATTTTATTGTTTATTATTTTATGTATTGATTTTTTACCTTATGTATTTGCAATCTGTTTTGATCTCTTGCTATTCCAATGAATGCATTCAACTAGAATTTGAGTAATGTACACCCCCTCTAGCCGAACCAGGCTGTTCCAGGGGTGCCCACTGATGTGGAAATAAAATGATAATAATAATAATAAAACGAAAGGCTAATTTTATATCATAAGACTACGTGTAGTTAAATGTTTGGTTTGTGAACACGTCACAGATGAAAGAGCTGGATCGAAACATATTCCACAGATTAATATGTATTCAAACAAAGGGGAATATATTTTTCAACTAACACAGTTTCCTGGGAAATTGGCTTTTAGTATGACAATAAACAAAAGTCAAGGACAAACATAATCTATAGTCAAGGTCAAACATAATCTAAGGTTTGAGTTGACCTAAGATCACCATGTTTTTCTCATGGACAATTGAAGACAGCGAAAATTTTCTTTGTATTAAAGGAAAACGAATGAAAAATGCTGAAGAATGGGGTGTGGAGTGTTTACCCCCAATAAAAAAAAATTAAATATAAAAACGTATAATTCAGGTTCGTGTGGCAGAAGGGCGCGAAGCGACCTTCTGACTTGTTATATAAAATATTTCCAATTTTTCTGACAAGAAATGCACACACTAAAACTATCACAATTGGAATCGGAGCAGTGTGCACTTGATCATTCTGTTATGAGGCCTGAATCAGGAATATTTAACCTTGATAGGCCACTGAGCAGAGTGTGTTTAGTGTCAAACGGCACTAGGGGTTTCCCCCATCTCCGCGTGCTATACATTGTGGGTGTGAAACAGAACACTGTCAATGCCAGAGGTTTAAAAGTGCATGGATTTTGTATATGTGTAGTGTCGTGTATCGTTGTTCCTCTGGTCATTTTGCCGCTGGGCCCCTGATGGGACTCAACGTTGCCCCACTCCGCCGCGTGGAGGCAGACCAGGTACACCAGTATTATAGTTAGCATTAGCATTAGCATTAGTAGAGGCATATGATGCAAGAAAGCAAGCTTATTCAGCATCAGCCAAAATAAAAGAAAAAAAAAAAAAAAAAAAAAAAACAACCACTACTCCCATTTCACCCCTCAATTCGTTCGAAATACCTGTCCAGCTGAGCTTGTTTGTTTGTTTGTTATTTAGTTTTTAGGAGCATTAGCAACTTAAGGCCATATTGCTCCGGGATATGCGGTGGTCATTCCCTGACCTTTCCGCATCCTCCGTATTTGGTGGTGACGGGCTCGAACCCCGGTCTAATCAAGAAGCATGTGCTACGCACTGCTGCTCCTTCCCACCTGGCTACGGAGGCGCCAGTCCAGCTGAGCCTTAAATTTGTTTAGGCTATCAACTTCAACAACAAGCGATGGAAGTCTATTCCACAAACCAACTGCCCGCTGGCTAAAGGCGAATTTCCGCACATCTATCCGACATCCGTCCTTCCTCAATTTGAATTTATGCCCTCTCAGGTGATTATTCTGAGCAAGAGGAAGAATTCCATCGGCATTGAGCATGCTCAAGCCATTCAAAGCCTTGTACACCTCTATCAGATCACATCGGCGATGCCTAGACTCCAGGCTCTGTAATTTGCAAAACTTAAGCCTTTCTTCGTAAGAGCAACCCTTTGTTCCATTCACTAATCTTGTTGCCCTTCTCTGTACTCGTTCCAGCAGCTCTACATCCTTCTTGAAATGAGGCCTCCAGACCTGTATACAGTACTCAAGGTGTGGCCTGACCAATGCCTTATACAAGGGAATAATCACATCCCTGTCCCTGCTAGAAAAATTCCTGTATATCATTGACAAGACACCATGAGCTACTCTTGCAGCTCGTCTGCACTGCTCAGAGAACTTCATATCTGCCTGCACAATTACCCCCAGGTCCTTTTCATTCTCTACCACTGTCAGCGTAGTACCACAGAGTTGATACGTTGATCTGGGGTTACTGTTTCCCATATGTAGTACTTTACATTTGTCAATGTTAAACTTCATTTGCCACCTCTCAGCCCATCTGCTCAACCTTTCCAGATCCTGTTGCAGCAGCATAGTATCAGTAGTGTCCTTAACAACCCTGCCAACCTTTGTATCGTCTGCAAACTTGGACATTAAGCCTGATACACCATCATCAATATCATTTATAAATACAGAAAACAACAATGGACCCAACACTGAACCCTGAGGAACTCCACTAATAACATTAGTCCACGTTGAGCAGTGTCCATTGATTACCACTCTCTGTCTTCTGCCACTCAACCATCCCTTTATCCATAGCAGCAATTTGCCTCGAATGCCACACTTCTCCAATTTGTGCAGCAGTCTTCCATGCGCAACAGTATCAAAAGCCTTTCTAAGATCCAAATATATAATATCAAAGTTATTCCCTGCATCCAGTTCTTTTGTGACTACATCATAGTATCCAATCAAATTGGTCAGACAAGACCTGCCCTTAACAAACCCATGCTGTGTCTGAGCTATAACTGAATTCTTGTCCAGATGATCCTGCAGTGCTTCTTTAACCAGTGCCTCCATTAATTTTCCTGGAACCGAAGTTAAACTAACAGGTCTATAATTACTTGTGTCAGCCTTTGATCCTCCTTTGTGAATTGGGGTTACATTTGCACATCTCCAGTCCATGGGTACCTCCCCTGAGTCCAAATAAGCTCTCATAATTATGGCTAGGGGTTTGCTTACTTCCTTTGCTGCCTCCTTTAATATAACTGGATAGATCCCATCCACCCCGGGTGCCTTTTTTATGTTTATCCTCAACAATTTCTCCTCCACTTTCCTCTCAGTTATTAGAAAATCATCTAGCTCACTGCCAATGTTTACTTCACCTACGACATTCCCCTTCCTGAATAACTCCTCATGTGTGAATGTAGATGCAAAATACTCGTTTAGATTGTTAGCCACCTGAGCTGGATCCTCAACTGTTGAACCATCAACATCCAGTGGACCAATCTGATTCATCCCTTTCCTTCTTGAGTTTAAATAGGTAAAGAACTCTTTTCTGTTTTTCTTTGCATCCTTTGCCAAGGATTTCTCATAATCTGCCTTTGCCTGCCTAATCTCCTTTGTGACTTGGTTACAGACCAACTTATATCTATCATAGGCTTCCACGTCACCCATTAATTTGTATGTATCCCATGCATTTTTCTTCTCTGCCATATGTCTCATTAGTTCATCTGACAACCATTTAGGCCTGAACCTTGAACAATATTTCTTGGTTGGTATGTAAAGCCTGGTAGCTTCCAAGATTAGTTCCTTGAATGCTTCCCATTTTGAATTTGCTGTTGGTAACATCATCAGTTGGTCCCACTGTATAGAATTTAAATACTGTCTCAGACCAGCATAGTCTCCTTTACGAAAGCAAAAACCCTTCCCTTTACCTCTGATGGTAGTTACCTCCTTGAGTAAATCCCACTTCAGCACACTGTGATCACTGCCACCCAGTGGTTCATTTATCTGCAGATCCCTAATGCATGAAGAATCACTACTGATAATCAGATCAAGAGTATTACTCCCTCTAGTTGCCTCCCGAACATGCTGGTGTAGAAAACAATCATCCAATAAATCCACAAAAGCCTTGCTAGTGTGTGAGTGACCAACCCACAAATTCCAGTCAATATCTGGGAAATTAAAATCCCCCATTATAAGACTCTCTGATTTACTGGCCCACTCTATTTCCCTGTACAGTATCTTATTATACTCATCAGAGTCATTAGGCCTATAGCACACTCCTACTCTCAATTTTGATTTACCTATGCTTATGTCACACCAAACTGACTCAACACTGCACTGTCCAGCGATGTCAACTGGCTTCACTTCCTTGGATTTTATGTGTTTTTTAACTAATAGCATAACCCCTCCTCCCTTCCTATCCTGTCTATCCTTTCTGTAGACGTTGTACTCCCCAAATTCCAGTTCTGCATTCCTTATATCTGTGTGACACCACGTCTCTGATATCCCAACAATATCTGCCTTTGATGTTTTGAGTAATACCTCAAATTCATCAAATTTATTTACTAAACTCCTAGCATTAGTGTACACGCAAGTATACATGCACCTGTTTCTATTCTTAGCTACCCTAACACAACCCATGTGTTTACTTGTACCGCAATGACTTCCAGCAGTCTCTGAAATATCCTGCATCTTGTTTTTCAGGCTTCTGCTCATTCCAATAGAAGCAGTGCAAGAATCTCTTTCACCTCTGCCCGTGGCTACTGTTAATCCATTAGTCTTTGTCTCCCCCCAAGCTAGCAGTTTTCCGACCCACCTAACACTGCCTCGATAGCATCAGCAAATATTCTTGCACCCTTTCTATTTAAGTGTATCCCATCCCTGTAGAAGCAATCTCTCCTGTTAACAAGTACAGTCCAGGCTGAAAAAAATTCTACCCCTTCAGCCTTGCACAATCTTTCCAGGGCCGAATTGATCGACAAGGCTCTCATCATATACTCCCTCCTATCGTGTCTGGGCAGAATTGCAGACACTTTCAAATTCAACCCTACATCACGGCTTTTTTTCAACAGTGACCTGTACTTGTTAAGTAATTCCGCTGGTCTCCTACTCTTAATATCATTAGTGCCAACGTGTACAACTATATCACCTTTTGTGCCCTTAAAAGATGATATCTGCTCTACAACGTCATCAACCTTTGCCCCTGGCAGACATACCCTGGTCCTGTTCCACCTATCCTTTTTACAAAGCATGTTCCCCGTTTCCCTGACAATTGAGTCACCAACAACTACTAGTTCCTGTTGGACCAGCGCATTCTGCCTTGGGGGCTGCCTCTGTGTTGCAAGATGACCAAGTCCAAGCTCTGGTGTTGATGTGGGCAGCTGAGTGCTTGATGGGCCCCTCAATTTATTTCCTTCGAGGGCATCCACCCTGTAGTTATTTACTCTGGCAGGTCCTGCCACCTAATTTCCTGAGATTTCAGTGGCAAGGACCATATAAAAAAAAAAAAAAAAAAAACCATCTATAGATAGAGGTCAGCCAAAACAAAAGTAGTACTAGTTGGGCGATTTGATGTTATTAACTTTTTGGGTGTAGGGCTCAAGCAATTTGGAGTTGATTCGGACGCTGGTTGTAAATTAGAGAAGGGGAGGGAGACTGAAGACTGGTGGGGAAGATAGAGTACGGGGTCCATAGAGAAGATGGCCCCAAGTCAATGGAGCAGAGATGACCTAAGTCAGTGGAGAACAGAGGTCACCTCCCCCTCCAGCGCCCGGGGAGTGGAGGCAAAGGACCACGCAAGGGAGCGTGGCTAGGAAGGCTTAATGGCAGCAGCTGACCTGTGCTGGTGGGTGTGTCACTCCTGGGACGAACCAAGAAAGGAGTTTTTTTTTTTCTCTGAGAGGAATGTCATGTCCAAGAAGTTTCTTATTTTGATCTTCAGTGGGTGGTGTTTGGGTGCCTAACCCGTCTAGCAGTGAAGACAGACTGCGCAAACTCAGTAAAGGCGGCGTAGCACTGCTCGTCCATTATAATCGGGTGCTCACAATGCCGGGGATTATCTTGGATTTTAGTTGCAAGCTTTAGCTGGAACGCGTCATATTAATGGCAATCATACATTACGTGATCTCACGTTTCTTCAGCCCCGCAGTGACACAGTGGATCATCTTTTATGCCTAAGGATGTTAGCTTCCCTTTAAAGGGTCCGTGGGCTGTCAATAGAAATGTAGTATGGAGGCCTGGTGAGTACCAGGGAAGAGGCTTTGGACTGATGAGGCTCACAGAGGGAATGAACTTTTTGGTTATTAATCCTTTATTGGTGGTGTAACTTTCCTGCTTTGGGTTGTTATCAAGGTTAAGAGTGATGCCTGCTGTTTTGGTGGGAATACTCTTCATCAATCGTTGATACGATACTCTTCTTATTACCTCTAGGTGTAGGGGTATAAATCCACCTAGCACCTGTAGAGCTGGGGTGCTCACTGTACGGCACGCCCTTGTTACGGCAAAGAACCTAGAACGCTGTATGGAGTCTAGTTTACGGCGATTTCGGTCGAGGGAGGTACACCATACTGAGGCTCCATAGCAAACTATTGGGACAAATATGGCATTACAGATGAGGGCCAGAGCCCGGCGCTTAGGGCCCCAGTCTGCACGGCTTATACGGATGATCATGGCCGAGTATTTTTTTTTTTTTTTATTATCTCTGACATCTGAAATTTAGCTTCATATCTAGGATGATTCTAAATACTTGATTTCTGGGTATAATCTTATGGAGGTGTCGTCTATTTTGATAACCGGTGGTCTTCGTAGTTGGAGCATTCCCTTGAGAAATATAGATTTTGTCTTCTCTCCCGAGATCTTTCGTCGGTGAATGGCCGCCAAATCCTGGAGCTTAGTTAGTGCGCGATTTGCACGCTCCTCTAGATCAGCTCTTGTCACCATGCACCACCAAAACCAAATCGTCAGCAAACGCAAGGAGTTGAGTCATCCCCACCAAGGAACTCGTCCAGGACGATGGACCAAAAGAAAGGCCCCAAGACCGAACCCTGGGGACAGCCGCGGGAGACCTGTCTAGTGACACATTTGTACCTGGTACTAACATGGACAGCGTGGGTCTCAGGTACTCCTTGACACAGCAATAAAGGTTGAGTGATGCTTTGGCTTGACGGAGTCTTCTGAGAATACTTGGCCACCACAGCCGATCAAATGCTCCAGAAAAGTCAACTGTGATGGCTAGAGCGTGCTTGAAGCAGTAGATATTAATTTATGAAGAAAATCTTCAGTGCTGCAACCAGCTTTGAAAGCGTACTGAAGTGGAGAAACGAGGTTTTCTTTAGAGTAGCTACTAAACATAGTGGCATAGTATTTAGGTTCAGGCGCCACCGGTGGTTTCCCACATCTGCACCATATGTATTCTGTGATGAAATGCAGAACTACTGCACAGCCAGAAAAAAAATGTAATGTCTGGTTAATGTAGTATTGTGCTTTGTTCTGTTGTTGTGTCTGGCTGCTTGGCCGCGGGGCCCCTACACGTTGCCCGCCACAACCAATGAGAGGTGAGCCAGGCTGCCCATTATACTCTGGCTGCCTCTGCCAGGGTTGCCTGAGCTTCCTGAGAGAAGCCATAAAAAAAAAATATATAAAATAAATAAAAAAAATAAAAAAAATAAAAAAATAAATAAATAAAATAAAAAATAATAATAAAATAAAAAATAATAAAAAAATAAATAAAATAAAAAATAATAAAAAAATAAATAAAAATAAATAAAATAAAAAATAATAAAAATAAAAAAATAATAAATAAAATTAAAAAAATGAAGAGTGAAAAAAATAAAAAGATAAGAGAGCATATGGGGGGGGGGTAGAGAAGAAGAAGAGATCAAATGCGGGGAACAGTAGTTGGAGTGGACCAAAGAGGGAAGGCAGTCCACTCCAAGGAAGAGGATGGAGAAGGGAGTTGAAAATTACAGGAGCAGGTGCTCCTATGAGTATCCTGCACCCAGGGTAAATTGCGTTATCCTACCCCAGTCGGGGATCGCAGGGTGACACGTTATTCTGTTCTGCCCTGAGTTCCGCAAGTCTTGCTCTTCTACAATTGAAAACAGCCTGGGCGTAGCGTGTTAAGGCTAGGTATGTGGCCTTTTGAAGTAAAGTTGACTCCTGAGTAGCTACTAAACATAGTAGTGGCATAGTATTTAGGTTCAGGCGCCACCGGTGGTTTCCCACATCTGCACCATATGTACACTGTGATGAAATGCAGAACTACTGCACAGCCAGAAAAAAAGTGTAATGTCTGGTTAATGTAGTATTGTGCTTTGTTCTGTTGTTGTGTCTGGCTGCTTGGCCGCGGGGCCCCTACACGTTGCCCGCCACAACCAATGAGAGGTGAGCCAGGCTGCCCATTATACTCTGGCTGCCTCTGCCAGGGTTGCCTAAGCTACCTGACAGAAGCCATAAAAAAAATATATATAAAATAATAAAAATAAATAAAATAAAAAAAAATAATAAAATAATAAAAAAATGAAGAGTGAAAAAAAAAAGTTGAGGCTGTAAAAATAAAAAAAAAATAAATAAATAAAATAAAAAGATAAGAGAGCATATGGGGGGGAGTAAGAGAAGAAGAAGAGGTCAAAAGTGGGGAACAGTAGTTGGAGTGGACCAAAGAGGGAAGGCAGTCCACTATAAGGAAGAGGATGGAGAAGGGAGTTGAAAATTACAGGAGCAGGTGCTCCTGTGAATATCCTGCACCCAGGGTAAATTGCATTATCCTATCCCAGTAGGGGATCGCAGGGGTGGCACGTTATTCTGTTCTGCTCTGATTTCCGCAAGTCTTGCTCTTCTACAATTGAAAACAGCCTGGGCATAGCGTGTTAAGGCTAGGTATGTGGCCTCTTCTTGAGTAAAGTTGACTACTGATTGCGGGGGTTTCCTTGAATCTCTGTGAGAAATTGAAGTCTGGCGTTGTCGTAAGTGAGACACTCGTACATAAGGTGTTCCCAGGACTCCTCTTCACCACAGTGGCAATATGGGTTATTTTCTATTCCCATGGCTGTTAATTTTTGCTGGAACGGTCCATGGCCTGTAAGCAGGAAGGTGACTTGCAATCCAGGCGAGTACCATGGAGGAGGCTTTGGGGAAGTCCGACTAATTGAGGGAATAAACCTTTTGGTGATTGCTCCTTTAGGCGTTGTGTCCCATGTTTCTTGCCAGAGGTTTTGTAGGTGGTCTGCAATTTTTCTTCTTTCCTTCTTAGGGTCATTTGCATGGTTCAATTGCAGGTTTAACAATTGAGTTGGGATTCCCTTCTTCAGGCGCTGGAAGAGACCCCTCTTGACAACTTCCAGATAGAGAGGTAAGTATCCTGCAATGACTTGTAATGCAGGGGTGCTGACAGTACAGCACGCCCTGGTAACCGATAATAACATAAACCTTTGAATGGAATGAAGCTTGCGCTTGTTCCTTTCCAGGATTGCTTTTTCACACCAGATGGAGGTTCCATAGCACACAATCGGGACATATACTGCCTTATATATTAATGACAGAGCTTTATTCTTTAGGCCCCAATCCGCTCTGCTAATCCGCCTTATCATTGCAGTGTATTTTTGGATTTTAGCTGACAGGTATATTAAGTGGGAATGGAAGGATAAGTTGGCGTCTAGATACAGGCCCAGATACTTGATTTCTGTGTAGAGACGGATTGGGGTGTTGTTAATTTTCATCACTGGTGGCCGTCGGATTTGGAGCTTTCCTTTTAGAAGGATTGACTTTGTTTTTTCACTGGAGATTGTTAATTTGTGCATGGCAGCCCAGTCTTGAAGTTTTCCCAGTGCAAAGTTGGCTTGTACTTCCAATGTGGCTCTTGTACCAGAATGAATAACCAGTACGAGATCATCAGCAAAGGCCAGGGGCTTGACTTCGCCGAGATCCATCCCCCAGGAACTCATCCAAGACAATGGACCAAAGAAATGGCCCAAGAACAGAGCCCTGAGGACAGCCTCGCAGTATATTCCTGGTGACTGTTTGGTATTTGTTGGTTACCTGCACTGTTCTATTGCTGAGGTAGGACTTTATACAGTTATATAGAATGCTGGACGTCTTGGCCTGCCGAAGTCTTTGAAGTATGCTGGGCCACCATAGTCGCTCGAAGGCCCCCGCAAAGTCCACCATTATGGATAGAGAGTATTTAGATTCTGTCTGGGTAGCAAGAGAGAGAGATTAATCTGTGGATAGCATCTTCTGTACTGCAGCCTGTTTTAAAACCAAATTGATGCGGAGATGGTAATTGTTGCTTTTTGTAGTAGTCGGTGAGACGGGAGAGCAAAAGACGTTCTTGGAGTTTGGCCAAAACAGGAAGCAGGGCTATTGGTCTGTAAGAAGTCGATACTTGAGGTGGTTTTTTCGGGTGTTTTAGGATTAACTTGAGTGTTGAAATTTTCCAGAAGTCAGGAAATGTTCCTTCAGCTAGGTATCTATTAAATAAACTTAAGAGAGTTATAGGATAGTGTTCTGCGAACTTTTTACTACATCAACTTCCAGCAAATCCAAGCCTAGGGTTTTACCCTCCTTCGTTTTGGCCAGGGCCAAATTCATTTCCAGGGATGTGAAGAGCGGTTCACTAGTATCTGATATGTATGCCCTGTTCCTGTCAATGATTTCTTGTTGCTCCAGTGTAGGTGCCAAGTCATCAGTTGGGTAGATATTGTCCAGTATGTTGTTGAGAGAATCAGACCAAGAGTATGTCGAGGTTCCATCCGGCCTTAGTGTGGTTTCCAAAACTTCACCTCTGGGTAGTCTGTTTGTAATGATCCGAAATACAATGCCCCATGGATCGCCATTTCCCACTGTGGAAACTGGAGTTGCCATGACTCCCTCTTACATCTGCGTATTTCTTTGGAATATGCATTTCTTATCACACGGTAAGCCTCTCGTGCTGCAGCTACTTCTCTCGGGGGAAGGTGTACACGGGCTCGTTGAAATGTCTTCCTGGCTAGGTGGACAATTATTCACAGATCTCGCAAATTTGTATTCCACCAGGGGACTGCGTACCTGTATTGTCTTCTACGCGGGATGGAAGCATCACAGGCACTCCTGATGGCAGCTGTTACCTTGGTAACGCTTTCTTCAGGTGTGAGTGTAATGGGTAGTGGAATGTCTTCCGGAAAAAACTTGACCAATTCCTCTTGGAATCGGCCCAATCTGCTTTTTTGGTGTTGTATCTCACTATGTCTCTAGGAATTGGTGGTGCACGTTCCACAGAACGAACGAGGGAGAAGGTGATTGCTCTGTGGTCTGATGTTGTCCATGACTCTTGAACAGCCCAGTTGATCAATTTACTTTGAATGTTAGGTTTTTTTTTTTTTTTTTTATGAGAACCCCAAACACGAGAGGTATTAGAACCTATAGTACTTAGTACCGTGCTTGGGTTTGAGGTTAAGAAGACGAAAGAAGATATTTGTTGACATTGGACTTGAACTTCTGTAGATTGTAATTTTCAGGAAATACGTATGAAGGAAGGTTGTTCCAGAAAACGGCAGTTGAATGAATAAATGAGGAAGATGAAAACTTGGTTCTGTGGGTTTGAAGTTGGACAGTAAATGGATGTTGGCTGGTGGCGGCACGTGTTCGGACTGTTTTGAAAGAGAGAGCAGGAATTATAGAAGCCAATTCAGAAGAACAGTGCCCATGGAAGTATCTGTAGATGAGGCATGCAGCAGAAACAGTGCGTCTATGAAAAAGCGAGTGGAGAGACTCTGTTAGAGATGAATCATTAATTAACCTAACTGCCCTCTTCTGAGTGGAATCAAGAAGCCGGAGAGAGGTTTTGGGGGCACCACCCAAGATATGGGAACAATATTCCATGGCAGGGCGAATTTGCGATTTATACAGAGTGAGAAGCTGTTTGGAAGAAAAGTAACGCCGAGAGCGAAAGAGAAAACTAAGTTTTTTAGATGCAGAGGAAGCAATATTTGTAATGTGCTTGTGCCAAGAGAAATTAGAAGTCAGGGTAATCCCCAAAAGAGATATATCATTTTGCCTAGAAATCGGAGTGTCACTAAAGATAAGCATAGGAGTAGAAGAATCCTTTTTGCGAGATATAAGACAAGGCTGAGTTTTAGAAGGGTTGAAATCAACTAAGTTGTCTTTGCCCCACTGGAGAATTACCTGAAGATCGGCATTTAAGGAATTGGTAGCAGATTTTCGAGAAGTTGAAGCTGATTGAGCAGGACAAGGTTTCTCAAAATGGAAAGTGTTACTAAACACTTGAATCCCTGGCGAATCTTGATTTATTTTTGTATCTTGGGCATCTGTTCGCTCCTTCTCCAATTCATTTTCATCTAGCAATGCGCCAAGTTTTGGTTTTATTTCGGTACACTCTTTACATTTGGAACACAGGGATAACTAGATGCGTTATAACCATTTTAAAAAGCGTTACACGAACAATAGATCCATATAACTGTAATTAATAAAAATGTTATGCATTACTTGGCTGCATAAAAAGAGACTAAGGTAAGCTTCTGAGAAATGGTGAATGTCTTTGTTGAAGTTATCTCCATTTTGATAAAGGCAGCATAGCATTCCTCAAAATGAAGTAATCTAACACAAATTTAGTATCACTTTTTTAATATTATTTCTCGACGTGTAACCTCGCGAAATAATAAAATATTTTTTTTTTTAACACTTTTCGAAATACACATTAGATTTGTGAGGGAGGTGAAATTCTTTCAGTCCCAAAAGGAACTCTTTTATTCGTATCATGCAGATTAATTATTTGCTTAATTGTTATATTTATCATTAAAAATGCAGGCTCTGCTGCAGTTTTATAAATAATAAATAGAAAAACCGATGCTACCTTCGTTGTAGCTAATCGAGTTTCGATTTCGCAGGTTCGAACATCGTCGGTTTGCTTTCAAGTATTTTAAAAGTAATCCACTACACATTAATGTGGCACAAGCTGATTCCTTTGGAGAGGAAGTTCGCGGTGATGCTCAGTGTAAGTAGTTTCAATATGGGTAAACACAGATTTTGAATGGAACAGTTATCGACTCCTGCTGTAATGAATCCTTTAAAGCAAAACTGGATAAGGATGGAGAGGGAAACCAGAGAGCAATGACCCCTTCTTTACACTTGTACAGCAATGAGCCAAAGAAGAAAGCGGCACCTCTTATGAACTTCGCTTTGCTAATGGCAAAAACTGCGGCCTAGAAATTAACGTGAAGTCAAGAGCTTCTTAATGACACTTCACTGAAACGACAGCTTGAAGAGGCTATTTGCAAATATTTGCAGTCCTTCTCTATTATTATTCTCTCTTAAGATCTGGTGACAATTGGAGATGAGAGAGAGAGAGAGAGAGAGAGAGAGAGTGTCAGTCGTTAATGATAATGAGACTCGGGAACTTTTCGGCTAACAACCTGCATTAAAACAACAACCATTTTAATAGCTTACTTGCTAGTTAAGACAGCAGCTGGTACTCTCAAGTTGTGCATCACAATATTACCCCGTTATATGAGTTCGAGTTTAGGCGTCTGAGGTCTACGAGGTTAAGGCAGTAATGAAATACAACATGAATTGTTGTATTTAATGTTAACGACATTTAGGGCTAAACAACCACTTTCTAAAAATTAACCCCCCTGGGAAACATATTCGTGTTTGATAAGAGTTTCAACAATGATTCTTGCACACTTTTTCCTCATGAGGCGTCAGAGTATACTTAGAATTGACTTTATTGGTTAGTTCTTAACGGGTCTTTCTTGTAATACTCGACGTTTAACTTTGTTAATAATATTTTTTTTATATAAGGATATAGTTATAATCATAAATAAATTTTGTCCATTCGCAATTGATAAAGGAGCGCCCTAAACAACCTAAGTTTCTCGTATTGGATATGGAAAATATTCACTAATGTTCTGGTTTTGATTTTCATTGCTCTGGATCTGTCATCGCCAACTTTATGTATTATCTGATGGTCGGAGTAGTATGCTGGAAGTCGCAATCGTACACCAAAATTAGGACATAAACAGGAAAACTGACAAAGAATTAGGGAAATGGACTATGCTCAAACCTAGTGCTTTGCGATATAATGAAGCAGTTACGTTTTGTCGTGGTGTTTTTAAGTTTTCTTGACGATCAAATCTCTACATGTCCACGAATATTTCCCAATAAGCAATCAAGACGGTGCATTGTGTTTTCCACAATAACTCTGTTCTCCAGTCTTCAAAATTTTGGACGGAAGGTTTAGAGCCTCCCAATGGATTACGCCTTTCAAATTAAAAGCAGTTGAAGACAGATTTCTGTTAACACAGTGCTTCAACCAAACAAAAAACAACGAAAAGTCTGGAGTTAGGTCATGCGATCTTGCAGGCTAGAGTTGTGGAAAATGATGAATGATAATTCGTTCTTCCGTGAAGATTTCTCATAGGAACCGCTTGATATTATTGTTGATATGACAAGTAGAACTACCTTGCTAAAAGTTATGCTTATATGAAAACGACTTTCATTTATCTCTGGAATAATTTTAGTCTGCAGCAGACTAAGAAAGCGCATGCCATAAATCCACCCCACACTGTAACCTTTAATGGAAAGGTGTGATTCCTCAACGACGGTTTTCTGTAGACCAAATTGGTTAATATGCGCTTATCACAGATCCAAGAAGGTGAAAATGCGCTTTATCCGTACATAGGATGTTGAATAATAATTTAGGACATTGCGAAACGTGTTACTCATCCACTGGGGAATATCACGATGATATTGATAATCTCGTGGTTCCAATCGATGCAGATATTTGATTTTATGGTGAAATGGGTGGAGAAGCTTAATTGTTTATTCTGGGGTGGCTAAGGTCCGCACGTTTGTTTATCTTGGGCCGGCCATGGGCTGCGCGTTTTTTCCGTAGACTTATTTCAAGAGTATGTAGTCACTGTAAATTAAAAGGCTATTTTCGAATTTGATAAGTGGTAGATGTCATATAACATCTGATCTGATTTCATTCTAGTTCATGATTCTAAATTAAACCCGGCGAACCCAAACTTTTATGGAGTATACCACCCGACTGTTTTAGCTATTTTGCATCGTAAAGTATAAATGAGGTGTAAAGAGTCACATATTACAACACGAGCCGAAACAACCCAAGCCTACATAGAAGTATTTATT
This sequence comes from Mastigoproctus giganteus, assembly GCF_048544385.1. NCBI lineage: Eukaryota > Metazoa > Arthropoda > Arachnida > Uropygi > Thelyphonidae > Mastigoproctus > Mastigoproctus giganteus. Next base: position 119,151,056 of record NC_143577.1, on the reverse strand, counting down.
GTCTATCAATCTCTTTTCTTTGCGGCCATCTCTCTTTCTCTTAAGTTCTTCTGGTCGCTTTTTACTTAAAAAGAGTTACCCCCAAAAGCTTCCGGGTCCGTTGATATCCGTTAAAACTTTCTAAATATTTTTTATAAGTCCCAAAGTTTACGTTGATTAATCGATCATAAACGGAGTTAATAATATTTTATTAGTGTACGTTTGCTGCATACTTCGTGCAAGTGAAAACTGCGCATATGTTCGAAATTCATTTTACCTTCCTTCAAAAAAAAAAAAAAAAATTGAGGAGTTCATCTTGCTAGAGAAGCGACAGGAGGTGTTCTCTCTTCGTCTTTTATGCAAATCGAACACCGTTCTGAGCGTACTCCTAACTTAAAACTGCGGCTCTTTTCCACTTAATTGTAGCAACAGCCACTAGGTGAGAAAAAAAAAAAATTAAAACTGACCTTAAGCCACCGCCACCATCCCTGTGTTGAATAAGCTTCCCGATCATTAATTACATTTAATTTAATCCTTTAATTAGAAGAAATACAGGGAAAAAAAACGAACGCAAAGCTTGGCAGCTGTTCGTGAATCTAGCAAGCATTTTCCTGTTGTGCATTATCCGTTAAAGCGAAAAAAAGAAAAGCAAAGTAAAAAGGTGGACGTATATTCTTCGCTGCAGTGAACGATCAGGTCGTCATCGGAGTGTCGTGAAACAGAGCAATTAGTTGCAAATATAGGGAGATACGAGGGAGCTATTAGTTCCGAAATACCTCGTTAGCTAAGGAAGACGTCATTCGGGGATGTTCTAGTTGTCGGGTCGTTAAGAGTACAGAGTGCATGCACACGGAGGGGCCACTATCAACTCATAGCTATCACCTTAATGAAACAACGCTTAATGACAGCGGCAGAATTGCCGACGACGTCAAGAAAGTTATGATGACGAGATTTTAGTAAAGAGAAAAGTTGGCGAATTGCAATGAGAGGAAAATGGAAAGCAACCAAGAGGCCGAGGGCTTACTGCAAAAGGCAGATGTACTTGCTCTGTCACAGCAGACCCATGGCATTGTTTCCATACACTATCCAGCCCTATCCTGAAATGCGATTTTCGCACATTTATCTTTTACATCACACAAAGAAAGTGAAAATATCAATATATTTAAAGGGAATGCTTTACGCCTTTTATGGAATATAAGACCTAAATTCCACTGCATGTTTAATTTAAAAAAAGGTTGAAATTAATATAGCCATCTTTACTTTTAGACGAAATATATGCCATCGTCTGACTTGAAGTAAAATTTTATTGCTTCTCTTTATATTCATTCCGCTTGAGAGAGGAATTTCGTAATGCCCCAGGTATGTACCTGTTGCATTACGAAAGTTTTGGGCAATGCATTCAGCCAAACTATAGGAACCTAAAACAATTCGTTTCAATATTTTCACACCATTCCTTTTGTTATAAATCCGATGGCTTCGGTCATCCCATATCAACAGTGATAATAACGAAAACGTACGTCCTTAGTCCTACTTAACTTTTAGTTGTATCGTACGGCCCTAGTAAAACAATATCAGATTAGAAAATGTGTTGGGGGGAGTGGCGAAAAATCCTGTTATCTTCAACCTATCGCAGAAAGCATTACACAAGCAAACAATTCAACCTTTTCATTGAAATTTTATGTTGCTCTGAGCAACTAATATTACACTAGTTTAATTAGAGCCAAGAAGAAACAATCTTGGGAGCACCTGGTCTCCACGCTTGGAAACAGCACCCCCTGGGGAGTTGTGTATCGCATTGTTACGAATAAGCTCCCCAGGGGTGAGGTCATCTCCTCTATAGTCACCCCGCAGGGCACCACAACTCTCACATGGGATGAGTCAGTAAACAACATCTTGCACACCCTGTTCCCGCTAAACACAGATCCTCAATCCAGCCAGCAACAAGAAATCTGTACTGAAAACGTATCCTATAGTACCACTTCTATAGAACAGCCTTTCAACTTAGATGAATTAAAACTTTCCATTGGCAAAACAGAAAAACAAAAAAAGCACAGGGTTAGACTTCATTGAAGCAGAAGTAATTAAGAAGCTTGCAGAGACGCAATCAAATCTCCTTCTCAGCCTGTACAACCATTGTCTGGAAGTTGGACTCTTCCCAGATGACTGGAAAGAGGCCAATGTACGCCTCATTTTGAAGAACCCAAGTAAACCACCAGAGCAGCCAAGGTCATACAGACCCAAAGCACTCCTTCCCGTTTTAAGCAAAATATTTGAACGGCTTCTCTTATCCAGATTGGAAAAACACTATAAAAATGCAAATCTCCAGTCCCCAAACCAGTTCGGTTTTCGGGCAGGCCATTCAGCAGAAGATGCTCTTCGACAGCTTACGGATTCAGTCAAAAATTCAGCCACCAAATACTTCTTAGTAATATCAGTGGATTTCGCCGGTGCCTTTAACTTGCTCTGGTGGCCAAGTTAAAGGCACGGCCAAGTATACTACGAAGACTCAGAGAAGCTAGCGTTCCAGCAAATCTTTACAGCTGCATACAGGACTATCTTCACAACAGAAGTGTTACAGTCAGAAATGCCTATCGACAAGTCTCCAGAAATGTCTACAGAGGATGCTCCCAGGGCTCTGTCCTTGGTCCTTTCCTATGGAATGTGGTCATGGACGAGTTCCTGAACCTAGACCTGGGGGATGTTTCCACCCAAGCCTTCGCAGACGACTTGATACTGACAGTCACTGGAAACTCCAGAGCTTCCCTGGAAACAACAGCCAACGGAGCCCTTACAAAGCTACAAGAATGGGCCAGCCTCCATAAACTCCATATATCCCCTGAGAAAACTACTTCAATTCTACTCAGAGAAACCCTTCAAATAAGCAGGCCGCCGCCGATTAAAATTGCTGGTAGAACTATCAAACAGACAACTGAGTTGAAGTACCTTGGGGTAATTCTCGACTCCAAGCTCACGTTTTACCCGCATATAGACTACCTTCATCGCAAAGTCAGGAACTACACGGTAATGGTAGTGAGGATCAGCAGGTCTGACTGGGGCCTAAATCACCGCTCACTGCATATGCTATACAAAGCTGTATTTATTCCCACTATAACCTACTGTGCAGGTGTCTGGTATCGTCGTGCACTCATTGTTCGTAACCAAAGGAAACTCACCTCCATCCAGCGTATTATCCTTCTCACTATCACCCGTGCCTGCTGCACAGTAAGCAACCCAGCGCTCCACGTCTTGGCAGGAGTTCACCCTCTGAAACTGCAGATAGTTCGCAAAGGGACTCCCTACCACCATCCTGGATTTCACTACAAACCCAGCAAACGCCATAAAAGAAGAAAAAAAAAGCGCCTTGCAGTCTACCTTCTTAACGCCTGGCAAAACAGATGGAATATACCACCCTCAAAGGTTCCATCGCTAAAAAATTCTTACCTGAAATAGCCCAGATCTACCCTAAAGCTCCAGCATGGTACAGCCCAGAGTTATATACCACTTTCCTGATTACAGGCCATCATCATCATCAGCCATTTTCAATCCACTGCAGGATGAAGGCCTCTCCAGCAACTGTCCAGTTCCTTCTGTTTTGAGCACTGGCCATCCATTTACTACCCAAAAACTCATTAATTTCATCTATCCATCTCCGCCATTGTCTTCCAGGTTTTCATCTAGCTCCTCTTGGGTACCCTTCTGTTATTTTCTTAGTCCATCTGTCATCATGTCTTCGAGCTATGTGTCCTGCCCAAGACCATTTTAGTTCTTTAGTTTTGATAAGAATGTCCTTTACTTGAGTTTACTGCCTAATTCATGTGTTTTTCTTCTTATCTAACAGTTTGATTCCCAATATAATTCGTTCCATTCTTCACTGTGTAGTTCTCAGCTTCTCTTCCATTCTTTTGGTGAGTGCCCAAGTTTCACTTCCATAAGTCATGGTGGGGAGTATACATTGATTCATTATTTTACGTTTCAGACAAACTGGGATATTGCTCTTCAGTATGTGACTATATTTCCTGAATGCTATCCATCCAAAATTTATTCTTCTCTTGACTTCCAGCCATATATCATTATTACAGCTAATAACTTGTCCCAGATAAGTATATGACTCCACCTTTTCAATTACTGCTCCTTCAATCATTATTTTCCTTTCCGTGGCATAGTTGTTCATCCTTACTTTTTGTTTTAGCCATATTCATCTTTAGTCCAAAATCCTTACTAACTGTGCATAACTGATTAAGATTTTCCTCTAATTCTTTGGGATCGTGGCTTATAACCAAAATGTCATCTGCAAATCGTAAATGGTTTAGGTACTCTCCGTTCACATTGACTGCTTTCTGCGACCAGTCTAATCTTCTGAAAGCTTCCTCAAGGGCAGCAGTAAACAGCTTCGGGGATATTGTGTCTCCTTGTCGAACCCCTTTCTCGATTTTAAATTTGCTACTGTCTTTGTCTAGTCTAATAAAGGAGGTAGCACTCTCATATATTTTCTTCAAAATCATAATATATGGGGTATCAATGCCTTGTCTTTCCAGTGCCCGAAACATTGCCTTATGCTGTATGGAGTCAAATACCTTTTCATAATCCATAAATACCAGGCATAATGGTGTTTTATATTCATTTGCTTTCTCCATTAGCTGTGATATTACGTGAAGGTGATCCATAGTTGAGAATCCTGTCCTAAAGCCAGCTTGCTCTTTCGGTTGATTCTCATCAAGTATTCTTTCTAATCTGTTAGTAATGACCCTTGTGAACAACTTGTAGATGTGGGATAACAAGCTAATTGGTCTATAATTTCCAATTTCTGATTTATCTGCTTTCTTATGCAGCAAAACTATGATTGCATTATTCCACTGCTTAGGCATCACACCTTTTCTAATGCACTTTGTGAAGAGCCTTGCCAGTTTTTGTGTTATGTCTCTTCCTCCCAATTTTAACAACTCTACAGTAACTTCATCTTCCTCCGGGGCTTTCCGATTCTTCATTTTCTTCAATGCATGTTCTACCTCATCAGGAAGAATATCGGGTATGTCGTATGTGTTGCTACTTTGCAATCCATCTTCCCCACTGCTGGTATCATTCCCTCGCTCCTTGTATAATTCTCTATAGTAAGAAATCTTTTATTGCAATAATAATGATAATAATGATACAATTCGATAGATTGCAATGTTGCCCTTCACGGCCACCAGGCCAGGGGTTAACAGTAATAATACAATATAAATAGGGAACATTGATATATAAAACATAGGAAATGCATATGCGGAAGTACAATTCCAAACTCCAAGTATCATACAGTCATTTACAATACAATATATACAGAAGATATGGGCGGAAACGGATAATTTCATATACATATAGTAGTATAAACAGGCAACGTTCTTTGCACTGAACAGAAGTAGTTAGTCCATCATTACTAACTGTCATACTGAAGAGTTAGTATACCGTCTTCACATCAGGTGGTGTTGATGGCTTGCAGCATTAAGACGAGCTTCGAGGAGAAGGATCAGGGACAGGGAAGTACAATTCAAGGGTGCGACGTCTGTATTCCCTGTCAGAAGCGAACTTGTTAAGGTCAGCATCCAAGGACTGGGCACACGAAAGTAGCTGAAAAGGCAGAAACCTATCTGATAGGTGGAGACGGCTGTGATGTGGGCATAGAGTTGGAGTTGCTCTGAGGGAAGACTGAGGGATTCTCCATGAGCACAGGTCCCAGAATGATGGTGCCGAAATCTCGCCAACCATCATTTTGATAGTCGTGGTAAGACGTTTCACCCTAATCAGCGTGGGGAGCCTGTGAATTTGAATTAAGCTGGCCATTTCAGTTGTCCTGAGCTGAGGAGGCAGTTTGTGTTTGTTTATGGCCCATTTTAAGAGCCAATACTCAGCAGAAAAAAGTGGCCTGATTGTGCTAGTTGCAGCTGATGCCCATATCTCTGCAGCGTATAAAAGCGGAGAGTATACAGTGGTTTTTATATATTTTCTAGTAGTTGTGACTTCATTTATATAATGTAGATGCTGTTTGGCAATCCATCGGAGTCGAGCTGCCAGGGTGAGGAGCTTGTCTATGTGGTAACTGAAGCAGAGCTTAGGATCAAACACAACCCCGAGATCAGTATGCTTATTGACGATGGGAATTGGAGAATTACACAGAATGGGCTGAATATAAGAAGGTGTTTTCTTTAAAGAGAATATCATAAATTCAGATTTCTCTGGGTTTATTTTTAATCCGAACTGGTTGAGGTAGTTTTCAATTTCCGTCAGTGTATTATTAATTGATCCTGTTATCATGAGAAGATCATCGTATGGAGAAATCGGTGTGAGGAGCTTTATATCATCTGCATAACATAAGATATCATACCTGGACTCAACAAGTGGAGAGATAAGTGCTGTGAACAATAGCCCAGATAAGACACCACCCTGTGGCATGCCTGAAGAGATACTTCGCTCATATATGTGCCCATGGACAATAAGCTGGATTATTCTGTTTCGAAGGAGTGACGTGAGGAACTGTAGAGTGTCTCCCTTGATCTGGTAGTGGTCTGAAAGTAGCTTCAGCATTGCAGGAACGTTTATAGAGTCGAAAGCTGCTTCAAGGTCTACATAGGTGACTGCAAGCTCTGCTTGGGATTCAAATGCAGAGAGGATAGAGCTGGTGGTGGCTAAGAGGTTAGTCACAGTGGATCTATGAGGAAGGGAGTAATGGATTTGAGGAGGCTGATGTGGAAGAAGTTGTTTAGTTAGAACGGGGAGAAGTACCTTCTCAAGGAGCTTTAGAAGACTTGAGGCGTTGGAGATTGGCCGGTAATGCTTAAGAAGTGAAGGAGATCGAGTTTTGGGGACAGGCTTCACAAGGTAGATGTTCCACTGCTGGGGAAAGAAGTGGGTTAACAAAACAGCATTAAAAATAGTTAGAAGAGGATCCAAAATATATGGGCTGAGACATTTAATAATGAATTGGGGGATTCCGTCAGCACCTGCCGTCGCAGAAGCTGATGTAGAATTAATGGCGGAAATAAACTGTTCCCTGGAGATTGATACTGCCTACAGAGTGTCAGGCGGGATTCTGGTTGTTGGAGTATGAAGATCAGGACATTGTTCCGTGTTCGAAGCAAATCTTGATATGAAGTCAAGCCACTGGTCAGGTTCAAGATTTAGGGGGAAATCAGAAGGCCGCTCAGAGTAGGGACATTTTCCGCTACGAAGGGTTCTATCCATATAATGCTTAATTGCTGTTGACTTCTGCTTATTAAATGTTGCGCGAGCTTTGGAGTAGGCTATCCTGTCTTGGATACTGTGCGACTGCTTCCACATTTTGTGCAGATGCTGCTTTAACTTGAAGCTCATGTTAAGATGGGGAGTCCACCATGCTCTGGACCGAGGCATGATGGAAATTCTCTTTGATGCTGCAAATGTCGCAATAGTCTTAAGCCAGCTAGTCAGCAAATTCACTGCAATTTCTAGGTCACAATTTTCTAAGACTGTCCATGGGATGACGGAGGCAGCCTCAACACATTTAGAAATACTCAAAAACCTGGGACTTACTATTACTTTGGTATTAGTCGAATGCACAATATTGAAGTTTGGAGCAGGTATGTGTAAAAGAACACCAATTGGCTTGTGGTCCGAATTGAAATAAGTCTCTGGCAGGTAATCAGGTGTGCAGGGAAAAGAAACAAGGATGAGATCTAATTGGTTGTTACCTCTTGTCGGGAGATCGTTGATCATTTGTAACCCTGTACAAGATAAGTTTGATAGGAGCATTTGCTGAAGGTTAGCTAGCTGAGGAGGAAGATTAAAATCTCCACATACGAAGTGCAAGGCTGAAGGATGAAGCTGGTTGATGATCCAGTTAGATATTTCATGGATGGCTTCGTAGGAAGGTGCTGGGGGTATGTATATAACAATTACATCTATGAGAACCCTATGGTAGCTAAGAGTAACAGCAAGTGCTTCGTACGCTGATGTTTGGCTAGAGACTTGATGAATGAGTGAGGTTTGTGAGCTCTTAAAGAAAATTGCAACACCACCTCCTCTTTGCCCAACTCTGGAAGTGAAAGCAGATTTATATCCAGCTGGAACACAGGATATAAAATATTCCTGCTCTTTATCCAGCCAGGTCTCGGTGACACAGAGGATATCGATATCACTGGCTAGGAGAATTTGGTCAATGGTATCCAGCTTATTGCGAAGGCTTCTAACATTCTGGTACAAGACTCTGACTGCATAATTCCGGGGGATCTTTTTCAAGGCACATGCCTTGTTTTTATTGATGTCAGGCTTTCGAGTTCGTCGATTCGTGACCCATGTTGGGATGAGCATTCCCGAACTGTTTATTACTGGTGATCGCAGGCTGATGGAATCAGTTTGATGATGCCGATGTGGTTCACCACTAGTATAGTTGCGGTTTATGCTGCGCACATTTTGAGACGATACCCGAAGCGTGAAGCATTCATACTTGTCTCCTTGAGGCCTTGATTGCTATAGATGAGGGTGAATTAGTTGAGATTGTTGATGGGGTCTGTTTTCCTCAGAAAATGGTCTGATATAAATTCCTTGGGGCCAAGAGGCAGGATCTACAACCTTTTTGTAGACAGCGGGTGAGCACATTATAAGGAAGGAGGCATAGGACGTTTGCCGACTTTTAAGCCGTTTAACCTGAACTGAGAGGTTATGCTCCTTAATAAACATTCTCCTAATAGATTCAGGAGAGGTTCCAGGTCCAAATCTGGAGGCGAAGATCTTGGCTTTGGTGGGAACGACGGAGATATTATATTTCTCGGCCAGGGTCAGACGCGATTTGGAGGCTGTTACTTGGCGGGATAAAGAGGCCTGGTTAGTGATAACAGCATGATGGGGAGGGCGGTCAATATTGGCAGCTAGGCGGCATCCTGAGGAATATGGGGCGGGGTTGGCTGCTGGAATGAGGGAATTTTGTATATCTCCAGATGGGACGTAGGTATAACTAGAAGGGCTGTTAGTAAGCACGCCAGCATATGAGGTAGGCAAAACATGATGGGCGTTAGTTAGATTATTGTTTTGTTCTTGAGCCTGTAGGGAGTCTTTATTTCCTGGTCGGTTCTCTCGCTGGGATACTTCTTCAATAGCATGAAGCTGTGGTTGCTCACCAGCCACTGAGTGTCTGAGTGTGTCTTTCTGATGAGTGCATGATCGGTCCGTGCTAACATGCTCAGTCGGAGTGTCTGCAGAACTCCCTAGTGATTGTCTTGATTGGATTTGGGTGTGGGAGCCAGGCTTTATAAGGCTAGGAGGCTTTACTGGATGAGTGGTTTTTGTCCTTTTGGGTATTATTGGTGCCTGAGATGTCAGCTTGCCATTTTGGCTAGCCAAAGAACAGAGGTCCGAGAGCATATGAGTGATGTGCTTATTTTGGTTTCTCAGTGAGTAAACCTCATCCTTGAGATCTTCAATTTGGGACCTTAATTGGTAAATTAGGTGGATCACGAAATCTGCACTGTCTGGCTGTAGGGAAGGCGTCGACATTGTAATTTCGGCATTAATTCTTGGAGAATTACCTTCGACTTGGAAAGTATCTGTTGTGACTAGTGACTGGCTTGAGGTGGAGAATACGTTAGCGTTCGAGGCACAATTTTGATCATTATTATGATCTGATGGAAAATTGGAGTAATTAGTGCTGCATATAACGTGATTGGCAGTGCTGTCATGTGACGTTGCGTTGCCCACTGCTTCAACGCCTGCGACACTCATGAGTGAAGGTTCAGGCAAACCAGTATTTGACTGAGCGTGTTGATTTGGATCAGGGATTGTCTGGTCACTAGGGGCAGTTTCAGTCCGGGAGAGATGAAGTTCAGGTAATTCAGAGACATCTCCAAGGCATTTGTCACATGCGAACTTTTTCCGACGTTGTTTGAACAGATGTGTGATGTCTGTTTTAACCGAGTGGGCACAAAAGGTAAATTTGCATACAATGACATCGGATGGTTGGTTCCTTCCCGTCGCGGCAGGCTAGGCAGACTGATTGTTGCAAGTTATTCTGTTTTTGTGACATGCCTGATTTCGGGTTTAAGATCACTTGGAAGCAGTAAACAAATGCTCACTTTTAGGAGTTAATCTTTAATTCCTCGTAGTTTTCTCCCTCTGACACTGTGAAGCTTGCAATATTCGCGTTCCACAGTGATGACTGTGAGAACACAAGAAAGCTTAAATGGTTGAGACAGGTGTACTTAACAAAAGATTGAGGAGAGGGAGTATTTCCCTAGGGATCTGGGTAATGCGATGCTTTGTGACTAGGTCAAGGTTGACGCATTGTCATCTTATGCCTTTAGGGTAACGGGGCGTTTGCCTGGTTCATGAAGGCTAAAGCGCTATGCATGCAATGTAATGGAGGAATTCAAAAGTGAGCAGGAATATTTAAAATAAGAAATACCTGTTCATTATATCACGAAGATGATACCATATCAGGCTTGAGCAGAGGAAGAGGAATTCACTGTTGGGCGAATCATTGTATAAAGTTAATAACTATTTAAAACTAAATTTATATCAGGAGCATAAACGGACACCGTATGCCACAACTCGCGCACGCGCAATAATCTTCTGCTATTTGAATTATGCCTTCTCTGCTGTTTATAAGTACACCATCGCTATTCTTCAGTTTCAGTATCATTTGTCTTTCCGTATTATTGCTCATGGCTGCTGATTTAAATCTTTCGTTTTCCCTTAATGCTTGTTCTACTTTTCTTGTGTTAAATCTTCTTATGTCCTCTCTGAGTCTCTTTCTAATGGCTTTGCATAACTCAGTATACTGAATTTTATCCCTGTCAGTGTTTTTCTTGCTTTTCATTTGTCGTCTTCGGTTCACCATGACCAGTGTTTCTTGACTAATTTTTTCTTCTTTGGATTTCTGTTTCCCTATAGGTTTCTTGGGCTTTATCACTTTCAGAAAGTTGTAATATTCCTCGTCGATATCTTGGTCCTGAGCAGTCTGCAGAATCTCAAACTGGTTCTTAAGTTCCAGTACATACTGCTTTTTCTCCTCCTCTGTTATCTCAAAAACCTTTGTATTATTTACTCGAGTCATTTTTTCCCTTTCCTACGTCTATATCAAGTGTACATCTTACCATTCTGTGATCACTTCCACCTTATTCAGGACGGTAACATCATTCACAATATATCTTCTGTTAGTGAGGATGAAGTCGATTTTATTAGTTGTTAATCCATTTGGACTCTTCCATGTCCACTTTCTGTTTACCCTTTTCTTGAAAAACGTGTTCATTACTGACAGTAATTGAGATTCTGCAAATTCCACAAGTCTTTCTCCTCTTTTATTTCTTTCACCAATTCCAAAATTTCCTATAGTTCCTCTTTCTGCGCTGTTTTGCCTTTTTCCAACCTTAGCATTGAAGTCCCCCATAATAATAGTGTAGTGGGTTTTCTGCTCATCTAGAAGACTCAATTTCGGTGTACATTTCTTCAACCTCTTCATCATCATGGCTCGATGTTGGTGCATAAATCATTATAATCTTTAGCTTGTACCTCTTAGAAATCTTGAGTATTAGTCTTGACACCCTTGGTGATGTACTTTTGAATTCCAAAATGTTGTTTTTAAAATCTTTATCGACCAGAAACCCAACTCCACCTTCACTCCTTTCAATGTTTCCATTGGTGTACAGCAGATTTCCGCTTGATAAACTTATAAGTGATTCATTTCTTCTTCTTGTTTCAGCCAAACCGATGATTTTCTAATTCCTTTTCCAGCTCTTATATCCTGTCTTCACCGATGAGTGATCGTACGTTATAACAGGCCAGGTTCAGTTTCCGTGCATGGCAGCCTGGTCGTACCCAGAGATTCTTAGCACCCTCTGCTTCCACTGATCCTCTCGCTGCCGTAAGAGGGAGAGTGAAAGCTGCTGGGGACTGAGGGCCATTTGTATTGTTGTGCTCTCATATGCTGGAGGGTTTGGTCTTTTCCTCTTCACGCTGACCAGGCGTCTTGAAGAGAACCACTCTACACGTTCGTTGCCACCTAAGTGACATAACAGGGCTTACCATCGAGAAGGTGTGCATGAGTAGATTATAGGGAGGCAGGCCAACCTGACTTCTCCTAAATCTTCTGTAATAGAGAGATATTGGATCCATCATTGTTTTAGACTGAGTGTCTGATAACACACAGGATACCTGTTCCCCTCTAAGCCCCTTAGAGGCCATGGATCCCTAAATCACAAACTTATATATATTCTGTCTCCACAGAGTATATATGCCCCAACACTATGCACACTATGAGCAACTAATATTATAAATTATCTGTGTTATCGGAGTAATCAGAATAAAAATGATAATTATTCCTTAATAAGTGATATCTTATTTTCAAAAATACCCCTACTTCAGTATAGCCATACATCCCATTTGTTCACCAGATTTTTAAACTTTGCTATTAAACGTTTTTGGTTGCCGTTCGTGTTATTTGACGGCTCTCTTCGCTTCAGCTGCCAAGTAAAATCGACTTTCTGCCGAATTATTTGTTAGTCTTCCTAAAACATGAACGTCTTGGATATTGATGTAGTTAGATCTTAATCCCAAGATCGGTCCTAAGCCTTATTCTATTTTTAATCAAGACAGATACTATTGCTGATCAGTTACCAGTAACAAACGACTTTATTAAGAAGACTTTAGCATACTCATAAAATTAAGCAGTTGGTAGAATTGCCGTCCTCCCCACACTGGGTGAAAAAGACTAGAATTCGAGTCACGTCGATGACGGGAGGAAATTTTATGGTCCTTTTTCACAACATGGCTGAGTTAGTTGGTCTCAGGTGAGGGCAGCGTGTTTTTTTTTTTTTTTTATTATATCCGCAACTCGAGTTTTTCGTTCAGCAAACAGAAAATCGACCTCAGAACACATGCAATTTACAAACAATATACACGGAGCAATATGATTTTAGTCGCCGATGCCCCTAAAACCCAACAACAAATAAAGAACAAAAATTTGTATGCTGAATTCAATAGAACATTTAGATGTTGGAAGGAAGACATCAACTAGTATTACAATACCCTTAAAAGATCCACGCCTGACCGATGTGATCAACTTTTGTCGTGCCACGGTGTAGGAAAGAATATTACATGCTCGTCCAAGGGAAAACCATCCTTTAAATATCAAGAAAAACCATCTCTCTCCAATTCGCTTAGATTCATTGCATTATACATATTAGAATTACTGGAAAATAACATATACATCCACCTGTGTTGGGGTCCATCACATTTTGAGATTAAAGATAATAAGTTAGCTGGCTTTATGGCAAGCCAGTTGCTGTTATTAGTCACAGTGTAATCTATATATAGATTATAAGCCAATAATTCGATTTTGCTGCTTGAGACATTGACAATTGAACTACTGGAGCTGAACTATGTTCTGAGGCCGCTTTACCTTAATAATGTGGACCACAGCAGCTGATTTTCTCATACATCACCCACTTTTATTGATTCCGAGCAGAAGATAGCCGCAAGGCTAAAACAGTGATTCCACTTACACCATGAAACGCATTCTGTTATAAGGCATAAATATTTCATCGGCAAGCTTTTAGAATCACGATAGAACATATTATATGAGCTTGTCACCCCTACGGAGTTATTAAGGGCCTGCATAGTTGATAAGCAAGACAATTTCAGATGAGAAGTTCTTTCTTTTTCGAGAACAAGTAACTTTATCGATAAATCACAATTACAGCGCTTATTTAGCAGTTGGATATTTTCTTTCTTACTTACATAGTCACTTTTCATGTACCAGCTGGTATTGAGGTTTTACAGAGAGAACGCCATCTATTCCTTTTATAAGCAATGGTTCTGACGTCTCCATGTCACTCATCTCTCCACCAGGCTACTCCGGATGTTGTCTTCCCATTTCACACTTGGCTTCCCTCTTGGTCATGCTCTAGAGGGTTTGGCTTCTCAGACTAAAAGTGGAAACCAGTTGTCGTCCATACTGATGGGCATACCATCGAAGTTAGGCTTCTTGGATCTGCGTTTGAAGGGGTTTTACGTTAAGTACAGCTCGTATGGTTTGATTGAGAACTCATTCTTGTCTTGTCTTCTGTTCCACCCTACGAAGATACCTCATGTCGGCAGCCTGCAGTCGGCTCCAATGCTGAGAGGAAAGGGTCCATGTCTCATAGCTGTATGTCAAAGTTGATACACAGGTGGATTTGTACGAGGCTAGCTTGGAACTCTTACTCACCTCTTTCTTGCTGATAAGCTTGGGGTTTATGGCAAGGTACAGGCGTCCTGAGCCTGCAATCCTTACGTTTCGCTCTTCATCTATTCGGCCATCTTCGCCAGTGATATATACAAAATACTTGAAATGCCGACCCTGCTCAATGTTCTTCCCATCTAATGTGATCAGACCTAGCATAGGTTTGTGGAAATTACCACCTTCAGACATAGTCTTTCCGGATCTAATAACCTTTCTTCTTTTCGTCATAGCTTCCTGCCACACGTTCAACTTATGTTGAAAATTTCCTGAGACTTGGCTATCAAAGCCACATCTTCGGCGTTGGCGTTAGTCCTCGTCATCCAATTTCTAAGCCGGGACAGGTCGAGTATATTAGCATTAGTAGAGGTATACAATGCAAAAAAGCAAGCTTATACTGCATTAGCAAAAACAAAACAAAAAAAAAAAAATCCCATTTCACACAACAGTAGATTAGGTTGGGGTTCTAACCGAGTACGGCTCTATGAATTTTGGCGTCAATTTTCGTGCTAGCAGCCGTCTCCGTCGTTTGTTTTGCCGTTTCGCTTTTGAGCGTCTGCCGGTGAGGCGAGCCGAGGTTTAGGTTTAGCGGTTGCGCAAAAATATTTTTTAGTTCTTATTTCGCCCGCTAGATGGCGCCACTTATTTCAACATTAAATTATATTTTTTTTACTTTACCCAGGCTCAAACCCATGTCATTGCTACTGATGGTCTGGTGCTTATCCCCACGGCTGCCCTTTCAGTTATAAGAATATGTGTAAATGTAGCTGTTATGAGGAATTTTATTGTGGCTTAAACACAGAGCGTACAGATAAAGCAGAAATATATGAGCTTTCGGCTATATGGTAGCCTTCGTCAGAATTAAAATACATGAATGGCAGTTGGAATGAAGATGTGCACTGCCAGGTGCGTGAGACGCGAGGTTTAATTGTTTGTTGACGTCTGTGGCTGTGACGCATGATGACGTGGCCAGCGCTTGTCCAATGACAGAACTACTGACTCTGTGATCGGGTTGACTTGGCAACCACTGTTCCTGTTTAAGGATTTATCCGAAGATTTTATATTTAATGATTCCAACCAGGTACGCTTTAGGTAATGGTGGGATCTGTCTACCACCACGACATCGCGGTGTGGGTCGATGTCGTGGTGGGTTGTCCAGACATGTTCGGCGATAGCTGAGTGTTCTATATCCGCTAAACGGATCGCTCTTTTGTGCTCCGAGAGACGTTTCTCGAGTCGACGTCCAGTCTCTCCGAAGTAGCAGCTAGTGCAGTCACGGCAAGAGATGCGGTAGACTAAACCGCTCTGCAGAAGGGTGGGGACAGGTGTTTTCACGTTGGAAATGAAAGAACGCAGTTTCCTGCCTGGGAGCTGGATGCACTTTATTCCGTGCGTTCTCAGGATTCTACCGATCTGTTGTGACAGGTTGGGGTAGTATGGGATGAATGCCCTTGTGGATGGCTCGTCACTGTTGGTGTTGTAGCTGGTCGTCACGATGTCACGTGTCTGTAGATCACACCTGTCGAGGACGTCAATGGGGTAGCCACACCTCGTAAGGTCTACTTTGACCCTAGTGACCTCTTTGCGTCTTTCATCAGCGGAGCTGGAGTGTGTCCAGGCGCGAGTAAGCAAGGTTCGGGCCGTGGAGAGGAGGTGGCCTCGCGCGTGTGCTGACCGGAAGTTGGTAAACTGGCCAGCACACATGGGCTTACGATAAACTGTAGTCCTCAGGTATGTGCCTTCACGTCGGACAAGTGTGTCTAAGTATGGTAAAGAGTTGTTCGACTCCAGCTCAATCGTGAATTTTATGAAGGGCGATAGTGAGTTGAGGTATGATAGAAGTCGCTGACCTGAGTCTCTAGGGATGACCACGAACACATCGTCAACATAGCGACACCAAAAGGCGATGTGATCAGGTGCGTGTGCAAACGCACGTCCCTCTAACTCCTCCATCACGATGTTTGCTGTGACTGAGCTGACCGGGGAACCCATGGCCGTGCCATGTATCTGCTGGTAGACTGAGTCATTAAATATGATCGCACCCCCTGTTAAGCACAGTCTGAGGGCGGTGGAAATGTCATCGGGTGTGAGACCAGTTCTTTCGTTGAGGGTTCTATCATTGTCCAAGAGTTGTTTTGCACAAGAAATGGCAAGTTCCACAGGGATGGAGGTAAAGAGCGATATGACGTCGAACGAGGCCACCTCCTCTCCACGGCCCGAACCTTGCTTACTCGCGCCTGGACACACTCCAGCTCCGCTGATGAAAGACGCAAAGAGGTCACTAGGGTCAAAGTAGACCTTACGAGGTGTGGCTACCCCATTGACGTCCTCGACAGGTGTGATCTACAGACACGTGACATCGTGACGACCAGCTACAACACCAACAGTGACGAGCCATCCACAAGGGCATTCATCCCATACTACCCCAACCTGTCACAACAGATCGGTAGAATCCTGAGAACGCACGGAATAAAGTGCATCCAGCTCCCAGGCAGGAAACTGCGTTCTTTCATTTCCAACGTGAAAACACCTGTCCCCACCCTTCTGCAGAGCGGTTTAGTCTACCGCATCTCTTGCCGTGACTGCACTAGCTGCTACTTCGGAGAGACTGGACGTCGACTCGAGAAACGTCTCTCGGAGCACAAAAGAGCGATCCGTTTAGCGGATATAGAACACTCAGCTATCGCCGAACATGTCTGGACAACCCACCACGACATCGACCCACACCGCGATGTCGTGGTGGTAGACAGATCCCACCATTACCTAAAGCGTACCTGGTTGGAATCATTAAATATAAAATCTTCGGATAAATCCTTAAACAGGAACAGTGGTTGCCAAGTCAACCCGATCACAGAGTCAGTAGTTCTGTCATTGGACAAGCGCTGGCCACGTCATCATGCGTCACAGCCACAGACGTCAACAAACAATTAAACCTCGCGTCTCACGCACCTGGCAGTGCACATCTTCATTCCAACTGCCATTCATGTATTTTAATTCTGACGAAGGCTACCATATAGCCGAAAGCTCATATATTTCTGCTTTATCTGTACGCTCTGTGTTTAAGCCACAATAAAATTCCTCAATGAATCCAGAGCGCGTAGGCCTATTTCGTTATGTAGCTGTTATAGTTAAGAGTGGTGTGAGTGTGATGTAGGAAGTTGTATTTCGCCTTGTTCTGATTGGAGGGGGATACAAACCGATGTTCTGATTGGTCTGGGGGAATAAACCGACTACGTCTGTGACTTTGCCTGTGATTTCTGGCCGGTTGATGCCGTAGAAATCGTCTGTTTTTACCGCGTTGGTTTTCAAGCTACCGTGTTCGCAATGAATTGTGGGTTCGCACATGCACACACACAAACACACACACACACACACACACACGGAGCAGCACACATTCTTTCCCAAGACAAAGGATTTGGCGGGAAAAACGTGGAGCTTCGACTAACATACGAGTACATACGGGCCACAAAACTTCGAGCAGGGAGATTGCAGCGACATCGGACGACCCAGAAACTGAGTCGCCATCTACCGAGTTATTCTGAAAGCTGAAAATTAAAGATTTTATTTTATGTAAGGTGTTTAAATGTATTTTTTCCTAGATAGCCATGACTTTGACGTTTTATAAATATATTTCCGTAGCTTTGCAATATGTGTCGCCATCTATCGAGTCGTTCTGAAAGGTGAAAATTAAAGATTTTATTTAAGACGGTGTTGTCATATGCTGAGTCATTCTGAAAGGTGAAATTAAAGATTTTATTTAAGTTGCTTTGATGCTTAATTTTTTTCCCAACACACGCAACCAAGAAATTGTGGCTCCATCTAGTGAATAATTCTGAAAGCTGAAAAATCTGAAATTAAGGAATTTATTTCATTTTATGTTCTTTTCTTTTATTATGGTTAAATTTATATGTATATATTTTTTACCCATAACTATTTGTGATGGTTCCTCTGGAATTTGTATTCTACTGTTTACTATCTATGGGAAAAAAAAAAACTTAAGTTGCTTTTGATATTTACCAAAAAAAAAACACGGAGACAACCAAGAAACTTTGGCTCCATCTGGTGAATAATTCTGAAGGCTGAAAAATCTGAAATTAAGGAATTTATTTCATTTTATATCCTTTTTATGGTTAAATTTATATGTATATATTTTTTACCCAATAATTATTTATGATGTTTCCATTTTTCTCTGCAAGTTGAATTTGTATTCTGAGGTGTAGAGTCTTTCTAAACAGGAAAAAAAACCTGAAAAGTAAAATGTGTTTATATTTATTTACCGTCTTCGTGAAGCACTGGCGCCATCTTCTGTTTCTGTCTGCAAGTTTGATTTTTTTTTAATATATATATATTTGAAATCATTTTCTTTCCTAAAAAAGGTTGTTGATTAATGGAAAATTAAAAACTTATTTTCTACTTTCTAAGAAAAAAGACAGACAATATTTTTTCAAATAGATATGTTTTATTGATAAATAATAAAAAATAAAAATTACAACTTAGTGGGGTCATCGTTAGTTTTACCCCATCTTTAAGTATTAGCATCCAAACCCATATAAGATGCAAAGAAACTTGGATCGCGCCATAAGTGTTCTTGGTTTTCGTAGAAGTCCATCTGGAAAAAAAAAAAAAAGAAATGTTAGAAGATTACAACGATCCGCGCATCGTTGGGAGTTTTAGTGGTATTAATGCATTACAAAAACATACAAAATTACCCCGGCGTATCGTGAAAGAGTATTTGTCATCTCAGCCTGCTTATGTCAGACACAAACCTCAAAGAGTTAATTTTCCTAGAAACCAAATAATAGTTCCTGGACTACACCATACGTTTCAGTGTGACTTAGCAGAAGTTTCCAATCTGTCTGATGCTAATGGCGGAGTGCGTTATTTACTCGTCTGTATAGATGCTTTTTCTAGATACGCCTGGGTGAGAACACTTAGAAATAAAACATCGAAGCAGATGGTAAAAGCATTCAAATCAATTTTCAAGGAAGAAACGCCATTCAGTCTTAACAGCGACAGAGGCAGAGAGTTTATAAACAAAGATGTGAGGGCCCTATTTAAATCTCTCAACATTAATTTTTATACTACTAGATCGGAGAAAAAGACTGCAATCGCTGAACGTTTTATTCGAACTCTGAAAGAAAAAATATTTAAATGGATAACTTATTCTGAAAGTAAGAAATATGTGCATGTTCTTCCCGACATTGTAGCTAATTATAATCAAACGCCACATTGAACCATAGGAATACCTCCAGCCGATGTCACTTTGCATAATGAAGAAGACGTCTACAGGAAATTGTACTTGAAAAAAACCAAAGAACAGATTCCTAAATTTAAACTGGGGGATCGTGTCGTTCTAAGTACAGGTTCACATCTGTTCCGCAAAGGATTCTGGGGCAATTGGACTCGTGAGATTTTTACTATATCTCAAGTATTGAAACGAAGAAAACCAGTTGTGTACAGAGTACAAGACAAAACAGGCGATACGATCGAAGGTACCTTTTATGAACAACAGTTACAGCTTGTTAATATTCACGACTCGTTACCAATCGACGTGTATCTTATTGAAAAAGTACTTAAGGAGCGACGTGTGGGAGGAGAACGTCAATTCCGTGTTAAGTGGCTAGGATACCCTGCTTCCTACAACAGTTGGGTTTCGGCTAAAGATGTTCTTAACACTACCGAGTAATGCGTGTATGGCTTTCCATCCCCAGAATACGCAATCTAATTTTACAATCGTCTTACCCGATACTATATCGCTGAAAGGCAGGTGGGAGGTAGCACTTGCAGAAATACACATACCTAAGTCCTGGGATAATATCTCCGAAGGCTGGGCCGAGTTTGCAATTCTACAGAAAGAACCGACAATTAGGAACCCCGAGGTTTACATGTTGCACGACGAGTACGAAAATTCGACTAAATTGATTAAACATATGTATGGTCTTAATGTCAATTTAGAGGTTAAAGTAGAAGAGACAGAATTCAAAGAGAGATTTACAATTCGTGTTAAAAATGGTTGTGAGTTGCGTATGCCTTTACGAACAGCTCGAATTCTAGGACTAGCCCACAAGGTAGCAGTGAGGGGTGATATTGTTGACAAATATAGAAATTTCAAAGGAGAGCACATCGGAAAGTGGATACCTAAAGGTAAAATAGTGATACCATTAATAAAAACTGACAGTGAGTCTGTTGACAGGACGCTTGTGTTCGTACAACCGCCGACTCGTGATGTTCGCGAGCATAAAATTCCTTATGGTCGTTACAATAGCGTCTCCGAAATTCTAAAGGTTATGACTTTTATAGCCCCTGAAATTAAAGGTTCTGTTAATGCACATGGTTTTGTTTCTTTCGAAATAGAAAGTAGTGTGCATCTTTGTTTCCCTGAGATTGGACTCGGCGATTTACTCGGTTTTGAACGTATGCCCAATGGTTTCGAAGGAACGGTGAGATCAAAATTTCCGGGTGATATAAATAGAGGGGTCGGGTCTTATTTCGTTTATAGTGCCTTGATTGAGGACCAGTTTGTAGGTGATACTAGAGCGCCTCTGTTGCGAGTAGTACCGTTCGGAAGCAGTGGTGAATTCTTACATTTGGATTATTACCCTGTGCTTCTCTCAAGCATTCAATCCGTTTCTATTCAAATTCGCACAGACACCGGTCAGTTATTTCCATTCAGAGGTGGTAAAACTCTAAGTTGCATTTTCGGCCCCAATGAATGCGTACGTCGAATACTACAAAGTGCAGGCGGGGGGAAATCCCTACTTTGCTGGAGCAGCGATCCAGAGGGGCCAGGGTTTAGGCAGTATATTCCGATCAGCATTTACATTTCTTTCTCCACTTTTGAAACCCGCTGCCAAGTTCATAGGTCGCCAAGTGTTGTCGGCAGGTCGTAATATGATCGATGATGTCATTTCGGGAGCACCCGTGAAACGATCATTTATAAATGGAGCTTCTGAAGTAGGACAGGCCATTAAGCAAAAAGTCCGTAGTCAGAGTGGAGGCAAGCTTCGAAAAAAAAAATATCAGGACATCTTTCAATGATGGGCGAGGTTATGATGTCAGAATTAGACCTGTTTGCACAGCGGCCACTAATCTGTGCGTCGAACGATCTTCTTACGTTACTTTCTTGCCTTTAGCTTCTGTGGACACGCCTGGACCAATAGAATTTTCCATACCCGGAACATCGGAAGAATATCTGGACCTGGGAAAAACTTATTTGCGACTCTAAGTACAGTTAACTCAAAGCGATGGAAAAGAACTAACATCGAGTGTCGGCGTTGTCAACAACTTTTTTCACTCCATATTTAAACATGTGGATCTTTTCGTTCAAGACAAATTAATTAATCCTAGCAGTGACACATATGCTTATAGAGCTTATTTAGAAACTCTTTTGAATTTTGACAAAGGAGCAAAAAAATCCCAACTCACTACAGAGCTGTTCGTAAAAGACAATGTTTCCGATGTTTCACAAATGTTTTCTCAGGCCGACAGCGGTATGAATCAACGTATGAAGTTTTTTTTGAAAACCAAAACTGTGGAACTTTTGGGGCGTCTCAGACTAGATTTGTGCCATCGAGCCAAATATATTATTAACAGCGTATCGATCCGCCTGAGAATGGTTCGCAGTTCGCCCGAGTTCTGTCTGTTGTCTCTCGACAACACGGCAAAGATTCACGTATGCGAAGCTTGTCTTTTTGTGCGTAAAGTTAAACTTAACCCCAGCATACAGTTAGCGCACATGAGTGTTCTTGAAAAACACCCTCTTGTATATCCCGTTAACAGAGTTGATGTTACTTACTTTTCAATCCCAAAGGGCATGTCAGACTGTACCAGAGACAATATATATCTAGGTCAGATCCCCGCTCGTTTAATAGTCGGTATTGTGTCCAGTGATAGTTTCAATGGTTCCCTCAAAACCAACCCCTTTAATTTTGGTCACTACAACCTGTGTTATTTACTTCTGACTGCTGATGGTGTCCAGCATCCCTCCTTACCGCTAACACCCGATTATAAGAACGGGCATTATACCTGGTCCTACCTGTCCCTTTTTACATCGCTAAACAAGTGGAATTCCGACTGCGGTAACGACATATCGCTCTTGGATTATACTGAAGGGAATGTGCTTTATGCTTTCGATCTGACTCCAGACAGCAATGCGGTGGGCGAACATATTAGTTCTTTACGACGAGGTGGAGTTCGACTAGAACTGAAATTTGCAGAGCCTCTCCCCGAAAACGTTACAGTGCTCTTGTATGCTGAATTCGAAAACGTTCTTTCTGTGACTAAAGACCGTTCGATAATCGTAAATTATGAACACTAGAGATATATTAAAGGTTTTAGAAGCAGACAGTGAATCGAGAAAACACCTGATAGGTGTCTGTGCCAGGGACGAGTTACCGTCAAGAATACAGAGAAAACCAGCATTGTTAGTCATCAATACGGACTTTTCGTATATGCCCGGCACTCACTGGGTTTGCATTTTCCTGGGAAAAAACAACAGTCAATATTTCGACAGCTTTGCAAGACCGCCAACACAGGACATTGCAGAGTTCCTTAACCAAAACAGCAAGAAATGGACATATAACAAAGTGGTGATTCAACATACAGAATCTATTGCGTGTGGACTGCATTGTATTTTTTTCCTAACACATAGGTGTAGATGTATTTCTATGTCAAAGATTGTAAACAAATATTATTGTAAAGATTTGTGGGCAATTGATGTTTTAGCCACATTACATGTACTTCAACACTTACTTGCAAAATAAAATTTTATTTATTTTTTTTAAAAAGTGTCTCTTTTATTGAAAAAAAAACTTACCATAACGATATCCAAGTGTGTTTTCTTCTCAAACGACGCGGGGATATCAGAGCAGTATATCGGCGTTTGACAGGCTTACGGGATTTTTTTTTCACTCCGCCCTCGGGCTGTTGTTTTTGCTGTGCTTCAGAGTAGGGAATTGTGGGTAGTGAGACGGCGGCGGCGGCGGCTGTTGATACGGTACCATCGATGTCATTCGATGCCGTAGGAGACAGCTGTTTTGCAGCATTATTTTTCAGACCTAAATAGGTTTGCAGTATCTGAAGGTACATTTTAACTTTTGACTCTGGCGGTAAATCCTGCCTTTTTAAGATTTCAGACATTTGCTCGTCTAAAGAGAGCATCTGTTTTTGTTCTGGCGGTGCAGCTACAAGCATGAATTTGCGGAAAGACTCGTTCATCTTCGAATCAAGCTTGCAATTAGTGGTGCTACGATGCTGGCTAATAATGGAATCAGAGAACCTCCTTGTTCAATTATTAACTTCCGCCTGGTTTTAAATGCCACTTTTTTATCTGCTAGTGTTCTGAGCAGACGTTTATTGCGCTGTAACTTGTTTTTCACTCTGTCTGGGAAAGGAATACAGCCTTTGATTATATTTTTGCAGATTTCACAGAGCGAATTTATTTGTGTGGGATCTGAGCTCTTTAGCAGAGTGGATGCTTGTTCTGGTCGAGCTTCCGCCAGATACTTTATGAAATTAGCGTTGTTTTTTAGACGCTTAGCCATGAGGGTACATAGGTTATAGTAGATCCTTCGCTTGGCAATATGTGTGAGCGCAGCCTTAGTATATCTGCAGTTTCCTGACGAAAATCAAACAGCAAATATGAATGCGGATCGCTTGTGGCATCTTTATATATGTCGACTAAAACACGTGTCCTTCCGGGAAACACTTGACTAGCAAGATGTGAGATTTGTCGTGAGTCGCGAGGGTTTTTAAAAACAATCAAGTAGTGTGAATTCAAGCTAATAGTACGGAACTGTGTGCCTTGGGAGAACAAATTTTGCGTTAATAATATTACACTCAGATTTCTGTGATGTGATCCTTTTATAAATATGTCCGAAACTACAATACTATCTTTTGCTTGGCTAATGAGGTCATCTAAAACAAGTAAATTGTTTACTTTTGGATCGAATTCGGGGATGTTTAAACCATCCACGAACTCGATTTGCGGGTAACATCGAAACTTATCTTGAAGTTCTGAATAGCAATAGATGATTCTTTGAGGTTGTGGCGAAATTAAATGTTCACTATTTTCTAACAGTGACAACACAAACGTTGTCTTGCCGCTCTGTGTCACTCCCGATACTATAGCTGTGAAGGGGTGCTTGAACATTGTGTAAATGATCGTGCGCGAGTCTGGATCAAGTATTTATGTGTGTGTGTGTTCACGCGCCGATGCGAGAGGCAGGACTAGTAACGGTAAAAGACAGAAGGTGACGTCTCCAGAAAAACGAAACATTGTCCCCTTTTTTTTAAAAAAAAAAAACTGTGAGTTGTGAAAAAGGTGATCAGCGACAACACGAAAAAGGATTCCCCATCATCTAAGCGCGTGGGAGGGGTGCCGCGATCCCCCCATGTGCGCGCCCATCACAATGTGACGGGTTGGGAGAGTGCCGCGATCCCCCCATGCCCCGGCGCCCCGCGATTCCCAACCGAGTGCCATCACGAATGTGGTGTCAGTGGGAATAAGATGGGAAGTACGTGCCCGTTCGAACTCTCCAACATCTTGAAAAAAAAGGAGACATCACCAGGGTGTAGCCATTGAAAAACTGCTTAGTGTCAAAAACATGGGGATTTCACTGGGTTTTTTCCTAATGTTGAAAGTATGATGATTAGGTGGTTAGCTTTCACTATGTGTCTTGGAAATATCCATAAGGGTAAGTGCGTGTGTCGTCTCCTACCACACGTTTAGCGAAAGTAAAGCCAAACCTTTTTGTTACTGAGGACTCAAGGAGACGAGAAGTATGCTTGTCTCTCCGGACAGAAAACGGTACCTCGACAGAAACGTCAACATGTTGGCCTTTTGCAGCGGCAATCATAACATCCAAGTTGACTAACTTCGCGTTTTTGGCATTAAGAGTCACACCCTTGCATTTGGTCACAGTTTTACCTCCTCGGGTTCGGAAGGAGTAAGATTTGGGACCGGTCGAGGCAAACTCGACAATGTGGTCCCCAGACAATTCGTCTGTGAGCTGCCCCAGCGAGTGACCTATGGGTGGACATTTGTCGCCCGGTTTTTGAATGAACACTATGGAGTCAGTATCGCAATATAAAAGAGATTGACGTAGAGTAGTCATAGCTTTGTAGAGCTTTATTCGGCCATAGGAAGCGACGAAAGAGCCAATGACTGCATTGCCCCGACGGTATGGTTGATCCGTTCCGTCGATCGGGGCGAAGGCAACTTGCATTATATCGTCAGTCACTAACATGGCGTCATGGATGATTTTTGTATCATCCATAAAAAGCTGTACAACGCTTTCGTAAGTGTTACATACTGCTGTGCTCACCCTATTAGTTCTCATTGCGAGCCTATCCCACAAACTATTGAGACATAATTTTGCAAGTGCGCGCTTAGCGGGGTTCGCCTTTATTTCGTGTCTGTCCATAGAGATACCTTCCCTACTTTTAAAATCGGAAATGTATGCATCGGGTTCAACCCCTTCAGGCCAACCCGACGCCTCCTGTTTGATCTTCAAGAAGGTGTCTATGTAGCCACCAAATAACGACTTATGGCTCTCTTTGAAATGCCAAACTTCGTAGATGTTATCAATTTTATAACCGCTCTCAACAGCCAGATAAAACTCAGGCGTGCACCAGATTCCCGAAAAGCTCCGATCCTCGTGATTACAAGTGGGCGACATCTGCTCGGCACAAGCACCACATAGTGGGAACACTAATTTGCCATTGGAGTTTATTGGGAGGACGGGTAAGAACTCCTTTTCGGGCGCTGTCACCCTAGCATGGATTATACCAAAATATGCATTATGACTATAGTCAAAGTCGCTAAGAATGACTTCGGGGTGACCGCGGGGAAATACACCGTATTTGCAAACCCACGGATACAACGAACAGAAATCCACATAGTGAATCTCCTCGTTATCCGCCACCTGGTGGTAAAGTTTAAAGCAGTCAACTCTGCCTCCTCTGAGAGCGCTACGAGGTGTAATCGATTCGTGCGTTATGAATGCTGCAACAAATTCTTTCATGACTGGGTTGTTTTTCTGTTGGCTGTCAAACTGACATTCCCATACGGAAACCACATCATATCCCTGAACCCTAATGAAGGCCTCACGGTCCATGGTTTCAGCGTATAGGGCGCCCATAGGCTTGTTTCTCTGTGTCTGTATAGTACTAGACCGAAAACAATTCTTGCACCCGTGATAGTAACAACCATAGAATTCGTAAGCGGTTCTATCACATACCTCATCTAATAAAAAAGGACCTACTCTAACTTCCCCGCCCTGTGACCGAGCGTGTTGAATTTTAATGTTGTTCTGTTGTTCCAGCCATGAAAGCCAAGCCAACGCCTTCCTACTCTGTGTGTTACTCCCTATGTAGCCGCCAGGTGGCAGGATAGCCATTGTGTTTGGTTCTAAATAGTTTCTGGCGAAGATCCTGCTACAAGCACTGGCGATAGTAATGTCCTGAGAGAAAGGATCAACTTGCGAGACTGCTATGAAGAGAGAACGGAACTTATTGCAGGAATCTCGCAATACCCTCACGTCGTCTAAGGCATAGGCCAAAAGTTCACATTTCAGGTTGTAGGTATCTTGTGACTTCTCTTGGTACCATAACACGAATTCTGTACGGGTTTCTTCGCTCATGAATTCCGGTTTAAAATATTTTTGAGCGGGCAAAGCTCCCACATAATCTAATGTATCTATCTTGTGGAATTCGTGAGGGAAGAAGCCCTTACGCACCTCTGGCAGCTCGAACATAGCTGGCAGTTTTCGGAGTGGCACTGTTAGAAATGAATAAGAGTCCAAGAAGACTGTTTAACGATTGTAGAAAGATGCCCAAAATCTTTGACCCATCATAGATCGTGTGAGGAACTATGTGTTTCGTGAAAATATAAGAAAGCACAAAGTAGCCGTCAAAACCGCGAAGGTTGTGGGCGATTACTCGCACATTCTTATATTTTGGCTCTGTGTGTCGAAGTTTTCGGCCATCACTACCTCGTTTCACGGTCTCTCTGACTCCTAACAGCTCATCCAAAAACTCAGCCACGCAATTTCGGCCCCAGTAAACGCGTTCTTGGTCGCCAAAAGAAGCAACGCAGAGTACAGCCACATGTTCACCATCCAACAAGACTGTTTCTGTGTCAAAGTAGACAACAGAAACATCGTGCTTCGGGTCCTCAGGTTTTTGAACAAAGCAATGTTGTGTTTTGTGCACAGTCTTACAATGGCTAGAGAAGTCGGGGTGGATGCATTTGTGTGCTGTATTGGTAAGAAAAGTGCACATACAAACGCTACAGCGATGCACTTCAGAGCAGGTTTTGTTTGCCCTGTGAGCATTAATGCATGCATCGCCTTGGAAAAAGCGATTACACAAATTACACAGGAGAAGGTTGTCTTCATTATGAACGGCGACAGCTCTGCATCTATTGCACTTGAAAGAGCAATTGTGTGTGTTTAATCTCTCGCGAGTAGGTAAGACTTTAAGGCAGAGGGGACAATAATAATCACTGCCAAACAGAGCTTTCAAAGATCGCACAAGATCATAATGTCTGTCGTGACTGAGTAGAAATATCTGTTTATCAGCAGCGGGGCCCCGATATGCAACTTCAAAACCGCACTCAGCAGAAATTACAACAAGTTGGTAATCTGAGATCGCACGTTGAAACAGTTCAACTTCGTTCAAGCCACAACTTTCTAAGGCAACCCCTGCGATACCATGTAAATTTGTAGCTCTGATAGTTTGCATACTACGTTTATCCTCTCGCACCTGTCTGTATGTTTTAGCATCGTCCTGATGGGCCGAAGCCGACCGGGCTAGCCAGGTGGGTAAAGTGCCTGCCTGGCAACCCAAAGGTCGCGGGTTCGATTCCCGCCTCGGGCTTGGATCAAAGTACTGCAAAAACCTTGGGAGGTGCATTATGGCCACAGAAGCCTATGCGCCAACAACTACCAAAAAAAAAAAAAAAAAAAAAAATGATGGGCCGAAATACCAACAGCTAATGCTCTGGCAAGACATAAACTATCGGTATTGTTGATTTGAATGACAGCTTTTTTTTTTTTTTTTTTAAAATCATTCAAATTCAACATTGCCCAATTTTTTTATATTCTCAGAACGATTACCACCCTCCCGCCTATTAGTGATATTAATAAGAATTACGTCCAGACTCAAGTCGTGCGTTATCATAAATTCACTGTTTGATTGATCAACTGCTATGAAAGCAGCGATCACACGGTCAAACGTTAGATCCGTCAGGGGCATGAATGGCAAATGTATAGGGGTTTTTAGGCTAGGTGCATCTAAGCACAATCTAACATGGGAATAATCGCCTTGACTGCTTAAATTGGCGATTATTTCCACTAGCATCCGTCGAAAGTTCGAAAAAAACAGATCCTTGTCTGCTAAATCTGCCAAGTTTCTAAACCGGACCTCGTAAGATTTAAATAAAGTCCGATATTTCTGTGAAAAGCAAACTACCCCATCCTGTATCTGGTAGTTGTTGTTGTTCTGGAAGTCTGCTTCTCTTTCTTCCATCTAAAATTTAAAAAAGTGTCGCATAAGATTTAGGGATTTGTTTTCGTGAAAAAAAAAAAAAAAAAATCTATAGACATACTTACATCATCGTCCTCGGCGTTAAAACATCCAGACAGTAAAGATGAACTATCGAGCTCAGTTTCATCTTTACCAGCACCTTCTAAACTGCAGTCACTAGAGCATCCGGGGTTATGCTCCACAAGTTCGCTGTCATTCGAGCATCCAGGTCGAGCCTCAACATTATCAGTAGCACCTTCTAAACTGCAGTCACTAGAGCATCCGGGCTTATGCTCCACAACTTCGCTGTCATTCGAGCATCCAGGTCGAGCCTCAACATTATCAGTGGTAGTAGTAATAGTATTAAAGAACTCAGCATTCTGAAAGAGTAGCGTAAAGAAAACACAGTTACTAAACAATAATTCTATAAACATTTTTTTTTTTTAAAAAAATCAAATAAAAATTTTTCAGTAATGAAAAAAGAAATACTCACACTAGTGTACACTAAGCTTTGACAGTAGTCAATTTCCGCCTTCATCATTTCAGTTTCCTCGTATTCTTTTTCAATCTTCATAACATCATTTAGGAATGATGAATCGTCATCCATTGCTAGAAAAACTTCTTCCATGTTCATAATAATAGCTTGTAAGCAGGTGTGATATGTGGTCGTATTGACCCCCCTTTTAAAGCAAACTCGTGGATTGAAACGACATTTGACGACAACCAATCAGTGCTTAGATTCAAGAGTATGTGAATGTCACAACCAAACGAAATCACTATGGTATGAGGGTGAAAATGCAAAAGACATTGAAGGAAATACCTGTGGGAATGCTTTCGTGAACTAGCGGACTCAATGTCTCCCAAACAGCCACATTTGAAGATAAGTTATCTTTTTTTTTGCTTTTTTTCATACCAAATTTGAACAAAGGCTTTGGGGACGATACCAACGTTAGTTATGGGGGATTATATGTCCTTTGTACGACATGTCACAAACAACAACAGCAACATTTGAAGGCGAGTTATCTTTTTGTTGTATGACATGTCACAAACAGACACATTTGACAGTGAGCTATCTTTTTTTTCCCCATCCACTCAGGAATGCTATAGAATTGTGAACATCTGTGCATCATGCATTGAAGGAAATACCTGTGGAATGCTTTCGTGAACTAGTGGACTCAATGTCTCCCAAACAGACACATTTGAAGATAAGTTATCTTTTTTGTTTTTTTTTCATACCAAATTTGAACAAAGTCTTTGGGAACGATACCAACGTTAGTTAAGGGAGATTATATGTCCTTTGTACGACATGTCACAAACAACAACAACATTTGAAGATGAGTTATCTTTTTTTTTCCCTTTGTACGACATGTCACAAACAGCCGCATTTGAAGATGAGTTATCTTGGGACAGACATCTCCTTCACAACATGTACCTACTTGCTCCTGGCACGTCACGAGTTTATGAGCCAATAACAAGGCTAGTAGATTCTAAGCATCTGATGTTATGAGCCAATAACAAGGCTAGTAGATTCTAAGCATCTGATGTTATAATAAAATAGACCACATTTGCAGTTTGGAACTTTCTCAGTGCGGTTGTAATTTTTTTTTCCACTGCTGTTTTCCCACAAAAATGTCACGGCACGAAATGTTTGATGATATAAGACGACCAAACGTAACTTTCTACAGACGTCTGAGCCACAGCAGCACAGTTCGTGCTTATTGTCACGAATTCGAGCCACATGTTACGATCGAGACATCTAATATGCACATGATGTTATCGAGAAACCAGTGGGAAGAATTCAAAAGCAAAATGACTGATATCTTGCTTTCCGTAAGAGCCAGATCTAAAGATGAAATCCAACTACCGGGGATCCGAATCAATACAGATGGTGGTGTTTGTGATTTCTATTGGAAACAATTCTCGCTATCAGGAGAATGACGAATGACTCTCCACCTTTCTGAACTTGAAGCTATATCTAATAGAATCATAGACATAGATTCTTTTCTTCAACGTCTAGAAGACGAAAAACCCGCATTTCTGTTAATGCAGTCAGTTATATTGGAACATCTTGATTGTGTTAGAGAACGTATAAAGAACGACGTGTTTACTGGTTCTATCGATGTTTCGTTTAACGACGTCTATGCATATTACGTAAGAAACGCTGAACCATCTACAAGTGTTAAAATTTTTATTGCTAAGTGTTCGAAAGAAGGTGTAGTTACTGAGTTCAACGATTATGCTTTGTACAATGCTGTAGTTTCGATGATCGAAGGACTTCAAACTGCTTACACAACGAAATATACGAAGTATCCGTTCTGATCAAAGCAATGTATATATGTAAGTGTTGATTTTGTGATTAGTAACTACATCTGTAAAACTTACAAATAAAAGTATATCTATTTGAAAAGATATTGTCTGTCTTTTTTCTTAGAAAGTAGAAAAATAAGTTTTAATTTTCCATTAATCAATAACCTTTTTAAAATTGAGAAGTTACTTTTAGAAAAGAAAATGATTTCAAATATATATTAAAAAAAAAAAAATCAAGCTTGCAGACAGAAACAGAAGATGGCACCAGTGCTTCACGAAGACGGTAAATAAATAAATATAAGCACATTTTACTTTTCAGGTTTTTTTTCTTCCTTTTCTTAGAAAGTAGAAAGTAAGTTTTTAATTTTCCATTAATCAACAACCTTTTTTAGGAAAGAAATTGATTTCAAATATATATATTAAAAAAAAAAAATCAAACTTGCAGACAGAAACAGAAGATGGCGCCAGTGTTTCACGAAGACGGTAAATAAATATAAACACATTTTACTTTTCAGGTTTTTTTTTTCCTGTTTAGAAAGACTCTACACATCAGAATACAAATTCAACTTGCAGAGAAAAATGGAAACATCATAAATAATTATGGGTAAAAATATATACATATAAATTTAACCCTAAAAAGGATATAAAATGAAATAAATTCCTTAATTTCAGATTTTTCAGCTTTCAGAATTATTCACTAGATGGAACCAAAGTTTCTTGGTTGTCTCTGTGTTTTTTTTTGGTAAATATCAAAAGCAACTTAAGTTTTTTTTTCCCATAGATAGTAAACAGTAGAATACAAATTCCAGAGGAACCATCACAAATAGTTATGGGTAAAAAAATATATACATATAAATTTAACCATAAAAAAAAAGGACATAAAATGAAATAAATTCCTTAATTTCAGATTTTTCAGCTTTCAGAATTATTCACTAGATGGAGCCACAGTTTCTTGGTTGCGTGTGTTGGGAAAAAAATTAAGCATCAAAGCAACTTAAATAAAATCTTTAATTTCACCTTTCAGAATGACTCAGCATATGACAACACCGTCTTAAATAAAATCTTTAATTTGCACCTTTCAGAACGACTCGATAGATGGCGACACATATTGCAAAGCTACGGAAATATATTTATAAAACGTCAAAGTCATGGCTATCTAGGAAAAAATACATTTAAACACCTTACATAAAATAAAATCTTTAATTTTCAGCTTTCAGAATAACTCGGTAGATGGCGACTCAGTTTCTGGGTCTTCCGATGTCGCTGCAATCTCCCTGCTCGAAGTTTTGTGGCCCGCCCAAGTACCCGTATGTGAGAAAAAAAAAATATATATCCTTAAATAAAAATCTTTAATTTTCAGCTTTCAGAATGACTCGATAGAGGGCGACACATATTGCAAAGCTACGGAAATATATTCATAAAACGTCAAAGTCATGGCTATCTAGGAAAAAATACATTTAAACACCTTACATAAAATAAAAATCTTTAATTTTTAGCTTTCAGAATGACTCGCTAGATGGTGACACAGTTTCTGGGTCTTCCGATGTCGCTGCAATCTCCCTGCTCGAAGTTTTGTGGTCCGTATGTACCCGTATGTTAGGCGAAGCGTCCATGTTTTTCCCGCCAAATCCTTTGTCTTGGGAAAGAATGTGTGCTGCTCCGTGTGTGTGTGTGCGCGCGCGCGCGCAAGCGAGCGAGCGGGAGAGCTCGGGCTTGTGTGTGTGCGTGTGCGTGCGCGAACCCACAATTCATTGCAAACACGGTAGCTTGAAAACCAACGCGGTAAAAACAGACGATTTCTACGGCATCAACCGGCCAGAAATCACAGGCAAAGTCACAGACGTAGTCGGTTTATACCCCCAGACCAATCAGAACATCGGTTCGTATCCCCCTCCAATCAGAACAAGGCGAAATACAACTTCCTACGTCACACTTACACCACTCTTAACTATAACAGCCACATTTACACATATTCTTATAACTGAAAGGGTAGCCGTGGGTTGTTTTTTTGTTTTTGGTTTTTAGGAGCATTAGCAACTAAGGCCATATTGCTCCGGGATATGCGGTGGTCATTCCCTGACCTTTCCGCATCCTCCGTATTTGGTGGTGACGAGCTCGAACCTCGGTCTAATCAAGAAGCGCGTGCTACGCACTGTTGCTCCTTCCCACCTGGCTACGGAGGGGCCTAGGGTAGCCGTGGGGATAAGCACCGGACCATCAGTAGCAATGACATGGGTTCGAGCCTGGGTAAAGTAAAAAAAAAATTTAATTTAATGTCGAAAATAAGTGGCGCCATCTAGCGGGCGAAATAAGAACTAAAAAAATTTTCCGCAACTAAGCCTCGGCGCAACCCCTAAACCTCGGCTCGCCTCACCGGCAGACGCTCAAAAGCGAAACGGGAAAACAAACGATGGAGACGGCTGCTAGCACGAAAATTGACGCCAAAATTCATAGAGCCATACTCGGTTAGAACCCCAACCTAATCTACTCACAACCATTCCCTCTAAAAGTTTGTCCAGTTCTTCCTTGAATTTATTTAAATTATCCACTTCCACAATGACAGATGGAATTTTGTTCCAGCAATCACGCACCGCTGGCTGAAGGCAATATGCCTTTCAGTCCTTGCTAATGTCATCCATGATGATGAGGAGGAGATATATGGGGTGAGAATGTAACCTCCCCTCACCCAATCTTGTAAAGAATTCTTGTTCCGCTTTGCCCGTTCTCACAGGGTTACAGCATCGCTTATAGTAACTTCTGATGGCTTCTGCTAACCATTTCCATCTCCAGCACTATCCATATTTGATATCGTGGAACCTTTTCGAATGCCTTCTCAAAGTCAAGATAACAAAGATGCACTTCTGCATCGTCCTCAGTGGATTTCGCAATAATCTCAGTGTACGATAACATCTTCTGCTCCTTCCCTATCTGAAATGTATTGGTCCTTCTCCAGCTGTTCCTCCACATCTTTCCTTAGCTTCATTTCCAGTATTCGAGAACACACTTCCCCTGGTATACTGAGCGAGAAAATATTTCGATGGTTTGGCACTCACTGTCTTCAACCTGGTGGAGACCGTGAAAATAGCACCATCAGTGATATATCCCAGTTTTCCGTATTTTTTACTCTTCCATACCAACTACATAGCTCTCAATAGAAGATACATCCATCAGACAAAACATTATGACCAGCGAGTCGTTATGCAAATCGAAGTAACTGCAGGTGAACTACGGCGCGTGCTCGAGGCAGGACATGGTATAAAAACCACCTGATACTGAGCTCCATTAATCAGTGTTACTCATGTTCTTCAGACGGGAAAGGCAGCGGACTTAAGTGAGTTTGACAAAGGTGAAATTTTAATGCCCAGACGACTGGATCAGAGCATATTCGAAATGGCACGGCTGGTGGGATGCTCGCTGTCAGCCATGGTTAATACCTACCGAAAGTGGTCCGAGGAGGAGAAACCCACGAACCTCCAGCAAGGTGTACGACCTTGGCTCACCGATGCTTGTGATGAGCGAAGGCTCTCCCGGATGGTACGTGGCAACAGAAGGGCGACTGGGCCGCAACTCACCGGTATTTGGAATGCTGGTGACCGGAGTAATGTGTAACAACACACAGTACATTGAACCCTGCTGAAAATGGGGATGCGTAGCGCAGGCCACTCCGAGTGTCCTGCGCTGAAAATGGGGATGCGTAGCGCAGGCCACTCCGAGTGTCTATGCTAACCACGGACCGGCGACAGCGCCTACAATGGGCACGCGAGCATCGAAACTGGACCTTGAGAGATTGGAAGAAGATCGTCTGGTCCGATGAATCACGTTTCCTGTCGCACCATGTGGATGGCCAGGTATGCGTGCGTCGTTTACCTGGAGAAGTGATGGCGCCTGGATACACCGTGGGACAAAAACAAGCTGATGGTGGCGGTGTCCTGTTTGGGCGATGTTCTTCTGGGATACCCTAGGTCCAGTTAGCCATGTGCCAGATGTCTACCACCTGGTCTCTGAGAGAAGAAACAACGATCCTTGGGGAGTGGTTTTTCGTGTGACCACGAACAAGTTTCCAAGAGGTGAAGTTATCCCAGCAACCAGGAAGCCACAGGGAGAATATTCCAAGACGTGGAAAGACTCAATTAATAACATCCTGGACGCCATGTTTGTGGAACACCAGGACCCAATTAGGCTGGAACAAAAAAAAATCAAATTACTATATACCCGTAAATGATTACATTAACCCGTATTCGTGTCTGTAAATTGCGTGTGTTCTCTGGTCGATTTGCCTGTTTTGCTGGACGAAAAAACCTCAGTTTCTGAGAGAAAAAAACCTTGCTATCTACGCCTGAGACCGACTAACTCAGCCACGTAATGAAAAAAGCCCACTAAAGTTCCTCGCATCATCGATGCACCGTCTAATTACAGAAACCC